>NC_039363.1:174043572-174201197 GCF_003573695.1 Papaver somniferum | reverse complement strand
ATTTTTTTTTTTTTTTTTTTTTTTTGACAAAGGTAAATATATTAAACATCAAACGCAAGATGCATCATAAGCCAAGTTTACATTTAGAGTAGCAGGTGGAACTTGCCGCCACTCTCGGGTACTACAAGATTTATAGATATATTTGGCTAGACAATCTACCGTTTTATTACAAATTCTTGACACATATCTACGTGACCAGATGTTGTATTTATTACATAGTTGCACACGTTTATATAACAAATGAGAGGATTGCCATGGAGGATGTATACCCATATTGACAGAGTTCACTAAGTCTCTAACAGAGATCACATTTTTCCATCGTTGTTGCTCAGCCCATTGCATAGCCTCTAACAGAGACCAACTTTCCGCCTGATGAACAGTGGCTACTCTTCGAAGAACTCCCTTCGGACAACTCAGTTGTATATGCCATTACGTGGAATACCCATAGGTAGTTATCGACTCTTTTTCCATGACTTTTAGTCTTTTACAATTGATTGGTCTTGTAGATACTTTGGATAACCTTTCAAAGTCTTTGAGACAAGATATTTCTTTTAACAGTTTTGCAACGATAATTTGAAGTAGCACTAGTTTCTTGTCAACGGACTGAAAGTCTAAAAGTTATGCTCTTTATGACCATCCCTTCTGGATCGATTCGAAGTTTCCTTAGAGTCAGATGTAGGATAATCAACAGTTATAATTTGTGGAGGAATTCCAAGATTTTTTTAGACAATACGTTGTAAATCAATACAAGGAGAATCATGATATTTTCAGATGTGACAGAACTAGGCTTATTATCACATTCTGACAAAGTCGTGCAATAACTTTTTGTTTCTTCGTTCGAAGAATTTATAACGGAAGCCTCATTCAGAGTCTTATCTCGAAGTTCATGTTCTTTAATTAGAGCTTTGTCAAGAACATTCATTTTAAATGAGAGTGATCTAAATATATTAAGTTGTACATCCTTTACTCTGATATCTTATCTAAGACTATTAATTTTTGTTTTCAATTTCTGATCCTTGGTAGACAGAAGATCAATAAACTTTAAGCGTTCTGCCAACTCTTTTTTAGGATCTCTTTCAACGTCTGAATCAGATTCATCGGACATATAAATATGTGCTTTCAATTATTTTATTTATCTCGAGAGTTGTGAGAAGGAGATCATCAACATATGCAAATTTTGTACTTCCAAAACCGTGTGACACGTTAGCTGAATGCAATTCATGTGAAGCCGAATTCATTGTCACAATAGATTGGATCGCAATATGTTGCTAGATTCTATCGTGTTTGCACTCTACGTTACCAATTGAACTGACAAGGGTATCGAGTACATCATAATATTTTCAATATCATCCTGCATACATTGTATAATCTTACAGAAACAATATCTTCCAAAAGATTATTTCAGCAAGGTGTAACTTGGTTTATAGTCAAAGTTCGGGACCAAACTAACTACGGGATCATACCAAGTAGATTAATATACAAGTGCAGTTATTACTTAAGTATAACTATAACAATAAGTATAATACGAAACGTAAAATAATGGCAGGATACACAAGGTTTTGTTAACGAGTAAAAATGCCTGGCAGAAAAACCAAAATTTCATATAGTTGAAACCAAGTAAACACTTCTTAGTGACTCATTTTTCAGTATCCATGCGCCTACAACCAATCCGATCTACGCACATGAATCCCAAGACAAAATCTACTATCTTGAGTTGCTTGAAGACTTCCACTTCTGAATTCATTTTGATCATAACTCGAAACGACAAAGGATTAAATATTTTTCAGTACCAAACTCGCTTTTCGGTCTCCAAAATCAATCTTTAAATTAAAGATAAATTAAAGTAAATGATCTTTTACTAAATCTAGAAATATATCATTTGCTGGTCTTTTACACACCAGAATTTTTAGTTGGCATCCGAGCGACAAGCTGAGCGCCAACACCTTTTTGAATAACAACACTCAATCTATGAAAAACAAAACTACCTACACCACTACCAACATCATTACTAACTAAGAAATTCTTCAAACGCTTGAAAAAACATACAATATCTTCACTAAGCTCCCCTAAGGTAGTGAAAGCCAACACACCCAATCCATAACCATGCAAAACACATTCATCAAAGTAGTTAGTACGCTTTCGCGAAATGGCTCTAGAAATGGCATGGCCTGGGACGAAAGCACAAACACCATCACCAGTGAAGGGTGAGACACCTGTGACATCCATGCACACGTCTTGGCCATTCTCCCAGTTGAGAACCAGGATGTCCGTTGGACGTAAGTCCTTGTCATCATCCGACAAAAAATCCAAAGCAACTTCTTTTCACGCAGGAACACCAGCTTTGTAACATATTTCAGCAATTACATCACGAACTAAGTCATGACGAAACTTAATTCCAATATCTTTAGCACAATGAAGTGCATGATCGCCAAAAATATCCATATGTCGATTACAACAAGAGCACAAACCATCCTCAACAAACATAGGGATACCCAGGAGATAACAAACTACTGCTCTGAACTTTCTCGGCCCAAGACATTGATCTAACCCACTGATAGGAACCGCCAGAAGGTAATCTTGTGCATGTTTGACCTGGTTACATTGCCACAGAATGGAGTCTCTTGCAGATAATGTAAATTGACTATGGATTTACTTCTTAACTACATCAAAATAAGTGACTGCAAAAGAGTGCATAGAAGGGGGGCAGTGTTATCGATGCAATAAGTGTAAGGCAAACCACATACCTGAATGAAATTATGAAGATCCGACTGGTAGGCAACACCATTGTCCGTAGAGAATAGGTTGCCAAGTATCACTTGCCGTACCGAAGTAGTCTGACCCTGAGAGGCAAGATAACAGTACGTGCGAGTGTCAACCATAGTATAAATCCCGAGGCTACCATCTTTGATAGGCAGGGTACCACCCTCTATTGCAAAGGCCCAAAACTAGCACCATCTCCCGTGATTAAAAGTCTCAAATACTTGAGTAAGTGGTCGTCAAAGAGGTTAATGGCCTGTTGTATAGTTGAAGGATTGGTGGTACGATAACAAAATACAATCTGGATACACCAACGCAATTGCGGAGTAACAACAACTCACTTTGAGGGTCTTTGAGTTTTTTTATAGCGGACATTAGCTTAATAGTCTTGTTCACCCTACTCAACACCATGTCACCCATGAAATTCAAATCCAAACTCATCGGACCACCCAAAATTTTAACCCCCTTGCTAGGCCTACCAATATCCTTGGGGAAAACACCATCAACAATACTACGTGTATTAAGTGAAGGCCAAAAGACCCCAGTTTTCTTGATGTTAAGATGTAAGCCCCTAACCGGACCTTAGGATTCAGTAACTCTGGTAACCTCCATCTTATCACCTATGATAATGCCATCATCAAGATACCAGGCATGCAAATCAAGCTTACAACGAGAAGCAATTGACTTCACTAGAGGGTGAAGCGTCAGAGCAAACAAAAGGGGACCGAGAGGATGACCTTGCTGAACACCAAGTGCAGAAGACAAGATATATTGGTCATAGTAAAGTATAGCAGGCCTGGCATAACAGAACTCAACCCAACGAGAAATACTTGGACAATTAAGTCGTACCTCCCTAACGAGGTGAGAACTGCACACCATGTTGAATGCATTCGAGAAGTCAATAAGCACCATTGACATCCTATCTGAGTGGCCTTTCAACTCCAACAAACCATTTGCAGCGTGAAGTATACTTTCTCCCCCAACCGGCACACCAACACCAAATTGATGATCCCATAAGTAAGATGACATAGCCTTACCAACTGAAAACGCATCCACCTTAGAGACTAATCGACGCCAAATAGTTCCGACAGCAATAGGCCTCAGTCCACCTCCGGGTTTGAGTAAAGGTGTAAGGGGTGCACTAGAAATGAGCTCGCCTAAGACCTTAGGGAACTTGCCATCCAACCAAGTGTTGACAACCCTAGTAATCGAAGCCAACAACTCATCCACAACTGCCGCTGCTTCTTCACTCAAAGCGTTGATTAAATGTTGTGCATGCAAACCGTCACGTCCACAAGAAGTACCTCTAGGAAAACTCTTAATGGCACCAAGGACAACCCTTGAATCAACCATGACTGGGTCACAATTAACATCTTCATCCGGAATGGAGGGTGGAGGTGCTTCTGGATCTTTGGATTGCATTTCAGTCAGAGTATGCTCATTGGGAGGTGAAACAACATTCGAAGACAAGACACGAATTACATCTGCATAATTCCCGTACCCAATCTTCTTCCGACAAGCGCTTAAGTTAACAACTTATGGCGTCTTTCTGTTGACCTGTTTAGCAGGTTGCTTTTGGCTTGGTTGTTGTAACAGATTGGAGATCAATGTATAACATCTCATAGGTTCTTTCCAAGCCAGCAGAGCTTTTGAATGACAGCGACTTGAAGACGCTTTCTCTTGGACAACTTCTCTTCAGCTGAACGTTGAGGCCTATAACGGGTCAAAGTGCAGACGGGAGTAAGAGTATTCTGATCCAAGCAGTAAGTTCGGCTGATTTGCAAATCACATTGTCTAAGCATGCCTTCAATGTCCGAGAAAAACTCAACATGCACTAATAAGGAATATTGGACACTGTCGTAAACTGCCTTTGGAAAAAAACGTTAAGCAAATCAGGAGAAAGGGAAAAGGACTCGTCCATCATGGCACTAACATCACTCCTTGCATGGAAAGCATCCCCCCTGCATCAGATGACTCAATCAAAATAGGCAGTTCAAAAGTTGTAGGCCTGACTATCCCATGTATAAGAAAGTCTGGAGAGTTACCGTTAAAAGGTCTGGAAATAGTATCATGAACTCCCAGGCCTGTACAAGGGGTTCTCCAGGCATGTAAGATCATGCACTGGTTGCATAGCCACATGTGCATTTGGAGGAGAACTTTTTCCCAAGCACTGTAAACCTGCAAGTCTTTTGAAATAATGGCTCTGCAATTGATCTTGTTCTCAACCGAGTAAAAATGTCTATCCTGCAGATGATGAAAGATAGATCCCCTGGCATAGCCTCTTCCATTCACACCATCGCGGCAACCGTCAAAATTCTTCATAGGGCAATGATAATAACCATTATGCGGAACAACATCATTTGTGAGAAGTGTATCCTGACGCAGCTGCGGGGGAGGTAACTGAGGTGATGGAGGGGGTTTCTTGGAGGAGGGGGTAGCAGAGGAACGATTAGAAGCATCCATGAAAGAAAAATCTCAGCAAAACCCGAAAAAGAAAAACAAACCCTAGCCCGAGACGAGAAGAAAAGACCGACAAGAGGAACAAAAACAGTCGTGTAAAACAAAAGCGAAAAAAGAAAAGGAAAAGAAGAGAAATCAAAACAAAGAAAAGACCAATCCGTTGGAAAACTCTGGTTTTCAGTCGCCAGAGTTCTTCGCCGGAGCTCATCCCGTTAGATTTCAATTACAGATGATGTTGTTTCGCAGAATGATCTTTCGTTTGATTATGTAATCCTTTGGTCAAAGACCAAACTAAGACAACTATTATTGAAATAATCAATCTTAAGAAAATAATCCTTATTCAATAAGAAACAACTAGACAGTTTGTTCGATCTTAACACAGTCTTAAGGATATCACAATAAAAAATTTGTTTAGATCTCAAAGAATCAAATGTGCAAGAAGAATCTAGTCTTAAGTTTATCAAAAGAAAATTGAAAAGGAAAGGGTAACTAGTAAACCACCAAATTTTTCGTTCAGGAACCAATATGGACAATCCTTTTACATTTTATATGTTCGGTTACGAAACTGTAAAGATTGTTTTAACAAGTATTTGCGGGTAAAAATTACTACAAACCTTTAAAAAAAATGTATTAAACTGGAGTACTTTGAGTTCGAGAGACTAATCTGTAGGAATCTAGTTTAAACCACGATATTCATCGTTCCAGATTCAATTCTGTTACAAGGAAGGAGAAGGGTCGGCCTGTAGCTGAGAATATGTAGAGATCAATGGAATGTGGAAAATAAATAACGAAGACAACTATTTGTTTTTGCTAACGAGGAAACTACAATGTTGTAGAAAAATCCCGGGACCTAGTCCAGATAGAACACACACCGATTTAAGTTGTTACAACAATTTCCTACTACCATGTTTCAAACTAGATGTAATACCTGCTTCAGTTGTATTCTTGCACTCAAAAACTCATAGCAGAATACCGATTTTCTTTAAGAATTACTCTTGTAAATCTTCTAGAAGAATATCATTTCTCTTTAGAAGATGCTCTTGAAAATCTTCTAACAGAACGTTAATTCTCTTTACAAGATGCTTCTCAACAATTAGGGTTTACACGTTCCATAACCTAATTGACTCTCCCTCTAAAGATATAACCTATAATAATATAGAGATATCTTGATCTATCAAATCCAGGGTTTATATTAAAAAAAAAAATCCCTAGATACAAGTTCCATAACTACCAAATAAGATAGTTTGCATGTTGATAGACACATTTTTCTATATATTGTTAGTGCTCATTTCTGTACTTGTTATGGTGTTTTATGTATGTGCAGGAGTTCTTGGACAAATAAACTTTTGCGGAAAAAAACTGCTCGAAAAAGTGATATTTGCACCCTCTCCAGAGAAAAATACTAAAGGCACCTTGAAAACTTATTAAAGGCACCCCAAAATTGTGTTAAAGGCACCCATAAGAATTAATAAAGGCACCTTGAAGAATTACTAAATAAACCGAAAAATTACTATTTGCACCCATAGGACAAATGCTAATGAGACTCCACAGACGGATAGGGCACACAGTCTTCTTCCCCATTATGAATTCAACTTTGGTGGGAAAATAGTTGGCAGATTAGGATTCAAATTTTAGAGAGGATTTGGATAGATTCAATCTCTGGATTTGGATAAATGGACCTGTTTGGGCAAAAACAGAGACAATATGGTCGTTCGATTCAAAAGAACGGGGCTGGATAGTCGGATGTTCACTAAAAATAATAATAAAAGATATCAGCTATATTTAGATTATTTTTTTGAAATTCAGGGAGATTTAAGGGAAGATATACTCTTCTAAAGATTTATATTAATATATAAATCTGATAGAGTGTTTGGAAGGATTTATATTGCCCACGGGAGCGTAAAGAATGCTTGAAGAGAAAATCCCATAACTTGGAGAAGAAAAATGAAGAGATTGAATCGGGAATTTTAGAGTTTCTTTGGTGTATGAAAGGCGTAGTCGAGTCCCAGAAGAGTTTACACAACTTTAGAGACAGTTTGGAGAACTTACAAAGGCAAGAACACAGAGAAAAGTCGAGTTGCAGGAAATTATTTTTGTTGTTGTTGAAGACGAAGAACAGGAAACAAACTGCCAAGAACCGTCATTCTTCAACAGTGACTACGAAAGAAATTGTAACGCTTTTATTTAAATATGCAATTTTTATTTTCAATATGCAACGCTAAGGTCGTAACAATTATACGCTAATGCTTATACATTGTTGCGATTTTTATATTTTATCTTATTTTCACCTCCTTATACACTTTTGAGCCATGAATAATTATTTTGAGCGAGTGATTAATATGAGGAGTCAAACCCATTTGCTAAGGTGACGGAGGAAGCCATTGTGTAAATAAAAGTGGTATATTTCTATTTTAATTAATTTTTACAATTTCATTTATGATTATTTGCTTTCATTAAAAATTGATTTAAGGACTTTTATTAAGCAATTGTGATTTCTTTTGATGGAGCAAGCTTAGCATAGGGTTATTGATGTTCTATAATTTCGATTTTATGGGTTAATGGTGGAATCCCAAGTCTCGGTGCTTTTTATAATAAAAATATTTCAATTGATATCAACTTTCAATTGAGTTTTCTTTATTTGGTTATAGAAATTTAGTTTAAAATCAAAAACTTTACAAGTATGAGAATCGAATCTTTTCTTATCACTATAAAAACTACATCAATTTTTGCCGCCGCCGATGCAGACCCGTCTTTAGGTTTAGGTTTTATATTATTATTTTTTAGTGTAGTACAAGATTTAATTTTTAATTTTATATATTTTAGTTTGCTATTTTTTATTTTTGGTGTGCAGGATTGACTTAAAGCTAAAGGTAGAAAGTTGGACTTGCCTTCCAAAACGGCAGAAAACCGAGAATTTGTTTTATGAACTTTTTTTTTGTTTATTAGCTCCTTATTTTTTTAGGACTTTTTTTTTGTTGCTCGTTTATTTTTAGTATTTTACTTATTATTGTAAAAAAAAAATACACGCGAACATACCAATTGCATCGCCTGACACCGATTGTTAGGAAAACTCGTAGTATAATATGGTGTACCCTCAGGGTAAACACCACAAACCCCATCCTTGTACCTTTTTACCAGTCTTTGACTGTAGGTATATATTGAAAAAGTGGGGGTACAACAACCACACTCAATATTTCGCTTAGCAATATGTATGGACAAACTCCAATATACTTTCTAGAGAATCAACTAAATAGTCAGACTCAATCTAGAGAAAAGTATATTGAGGAGTTAATATCTCTCTCACTTGATTTGATCTTTACTCAAGCAAATAAGAATTTGCGAGTCTTTATCAAATACAAGGAAAATAAACTTGGATGGTACCAAAGACCAATATCCAAGGATCAATCAATTTCCAATAAACAACCAAGGTTGGATTTCACAATTGATCGATACAACGCACAACCTGTGATATTTCAATTATATAACAAAATATAATGCGGAATAGAAATAAAACAGACACCAGAAATTTTGTTAACGAGGAAACCGTAAATTGAGAAAAACCCCGGGACCTAGTCCAAATTGAACACCACACTGTATTAAGCCGCTACAGACACTAGCCTACTACAAACTAACTTCGGTCTGGACTGTAGTTGAACCCCAATAAATTTCACACTGATTCAAGGTACAGTTGCGCTCCTTACGTCTCTGATCCCAGCAGGATACTACGCACTTGATTCCCTTAGCTGATCTCACCCACAACTAAGAGTTGCTACGACCTAAAGTCGAAGACTTTAGTAAACAAATCTGTATCACACAAAAAAGTCTACATAATAGATAAATCTGTATCCCACAGATAAACCTACAAGTTTTGTTCCGTCTTTTGATAAATCAAGGTGAACATGAACCAATTGATAACCTGGACTTATATTCCCGAAGAACAACCTAGTATTATCAATCACCTCACAATAATCTTAATCGACGCGGCGAAAGAAGATATTGTGGAATCATAAATGATGAGACGAAGATGTTTGTGACTACTTTTCTATCTTTCCTATCGGAGATAAAAATCTCAAGCCAATCGTTACGATTGTACTCAAAACGATAGAATCAGCAAGATCAGGTCACACAACTACGAGAAAGTAGTATCGTTCTGGCTTCACAATCCCAACGAAGTCTTTAAGTCGTTAACCTGGTTTTTTAAGAAGAAACCAAAGGTTAAAGGAGAATCGACTCTAGCTAATACAACTAGTATCACACAGAAGGTGTGTGGATTACTTTTTCCAATTGCTAGATGTCTCCTTTATATAGTTTTCAAATCAGGATTTGCAATCCAAGTTACCTTGGTAACAAAGCATTCAATATTCACCGTTAGATGAAAAACTTGATTTCTCCAAGCTAATATCTTTCAACCGTTGGATCGAAACTTAGCTTGTCATACGCAAATGAAATATGTTTCAT
Source organism: Papaver somniferum (assembly GCF_003573695.1). Taxonomy (NCBI): domain Eukaryota; kingdom Viridiplantae; phylum Streptophyta; class Magnoliopsida; order Ranunculales; family Papaveraceae; genus Papaver; species Papaver somniferum. The sequence goes on along the minus strand of NC_039363.1, from coordinate 174,191,522 downwards.
TTAGGTTTGAGTAACCGTACCTAAACGTGTACACTTGGTTGGTTCACAAATAGTTAACCGAGGTTATCCATATGAGTACTTACATATCAACCATATTCGTCTTTCTCATAACTAGTTCAAATGACTCATAAGAACTAGTTTATAGAGTTGTTCAATTGCTTAAGTCTTTATTCATAGACACAATTGAAACAAAATCGGTTTGATTCACTTGAATCAATTCATGAACAACATGGTTGGAAAAGATTGCATTCCTTATTGAGTTATTGTTTTAAGTTCATGAACTTCCGATTTGAGAAATGACCAGCTTGGGTACGCGTACGGGTATGCGTACCTTAGCTATCGGGTTTGAGTTTGGGAACTCAGCATAAATTTTCGGTTTGAAAACTTCCATGAATACGCATACGGGAACGCGTACCTAAGGTAACTGGTTTTCCAGTTTGTAAACTACAAACTCCAGCAGAAGTTTTCGGTCAGAAAACTTCCGCTAGTACGCGTACCCAACCTGTCTCCTTTACCAATGTCGCGTGCACAAGTGCACACAATTGGTTTCCGACACATGGATTTATACACTAATGTGTGAACACACTATATATGCCTGTATCCATAGTTGGTTACATAATCTCAACTCTACATTTCAATCATTGAAATATTCTTCTGTACTGTTATAACAATCGTTATTCACGACTATCGTCATCAAAGTTATTTTCAAGATGGAAACATCATTATGACTTTCGTCACGGATAAAGATGAGAAGTGGTTAAAGCGAAAGCTTACCAACACGTATTTGGAGAAAAAGATAGGTGAGTAAACTCGGCTCGAAATAGAAAATGTGTATGTATGAAAACTATCATACTTATACGACTTTGTCTCAAGAGTAGGAGATAGAGAGATAGATTTTTGAGTGATAGATAAGTTCAAGCCTCCACATACCTTTTAATCGGATGAAGTTCCCATATTTCCTCGAGTAGTTCTTCGTCTTCGTAAGATGATCGCCATGGAGTCTGGAGCTCAACTAAACTAATCTGTCCTAAACCGAGACTTAGCTATAAGTAGTCTAGAAATCAAGACATATAGTCTTGACAACTAAACTTGACAAACATGCTTGAGATAGCAACGCATGCGAGTTCGACCGAAGAGTGCTCTAACATCGACCAAGTTCATATTATATCATGAGAAAATTGCCGAGTAACATCTTAGATGGTTTGTGTGATACAATCATTTGGTGTAGACTTGGAATATTTCGATAATGATTATTTCAATATCTTGAAAATTGTTTGATGCTAATAGTGTGTGAAAATGGATATTGTCGTCCTCTAAGAATGTTTCAATGATTGAAATAAAGAGCTTAGAATCATGTAACCATCTTTGGATATAAGCATATAGTGTGTTCGCACATTTGTGTATAAGTCCAAAACCGGGAACCAAATGTATACATACTTGTGTGTGTACTAAATGGTTGATGGAGACTGGATAAGTATGCGTACCCGTAAGCATACTGGCGGAAGTTCACGTCCGTGAATTTCTGCTCAGTTTGGAAATCAAAACCAACTCAAACTAGTTACCAAAGTATGCGTACCCGTACGCATACTGGCGGAAGTTTACGTCCGTGAATTTCTGTTGAGTTTGAAAAATAAAACAAACTCAAATCTGGTTACTTAAGTACGCATACCCGTACGCATACTTAAGTGGTTGCTTTCTAAAATCGGTTGTACATGAACCTAAACATTTATAAAAATAAGGAATGCAATCTTTCAAACCGTGGCTATAATGTTCATGTATTGATTCGAGTGAATCAAACCGATTTTGCTTCAATTGTGTTCTTGTATACTTCTATGAGAATATAACAATTGAACGGCTCTTTAACTAGTTTCATTTGAGTCATTTGAACTAGTTATGGTTAAGATGAATAAGGTTGATATGAGAGTAATCATATGGCTAACCTCGGTTAACTATTTTTGAACCAACATTTTAGCGGTTACATAAACCTAAATGAGGGTACATTTCATTTATGTATAACAAGCTAAGTTCGATCTAACGGAATATATTAGCTTGGTTGAATCAGGTTTTTCATCTAAAGGTGAATATTGAATGCTTTGTTACCAAGGTAACTTGGATTGCAAACCCTGATTTGAAAACTATATAAAGGAGAACTCTAGCAACTGGGAAACCTAATCCCTACACCTCCTGTGTGTTACTAGTTGCATAACTAGAGTCGATTATCCTTTAACCTTAAGTTTTTATCGAGACCATGTAGGTTAACGACTTCAAAGACTTCATTGAGATTGTGAAGCCAGACACAACTATTTCTCTTGTAGTTGCGTGTTCTGATCTTGCCCAATTCTATCGTATTGAGTACAATTGAAATAATTGACTCGAGATTAATTTCTCCGATAGGCAAGATAAAAAGTAATCACAAAAATCTTTGTCTCATCGTTTATGATTCCATAATATCTAGTTTCTCCATCATACAATTTAGATTATTGTGAGGTGATTGATAATACTAGGTTGGTATTTGGGAATATAAGTCCGGTTTATCAATTGGTTCCTTTTCACCTTGATTTATCAAAAGATGGAGCAAAAACTCTTGGGTATTTCTGTGGGAGACAGATTTATTCAATCCTATAGACTTTTCTGTGTGAGACAGATTTGTTTATCAAGTCTTCGACTTTGGTTTGTAGAAACTCTTGGTTGAGGGTGAGATCAACTAAGGGAATCAAGTGTGTAGTATCCTGCTGGGATCAGAGACATAAGGAGCGCAATTGTACCTTGAGTCAGTGTGAGATTGATTAGGGTTCAACTACAGTCCAGTCCGAAGTTAATTGGTAGTAGGCTAGTGTCTGTAGCGGCTTAATACAGTGTGGTGCAATCTGGACTAGGTCCCGAGGTTTTTCTGCATTTGCGGTTTCCTTGTTAACAAAATTTTGGTGTCTGTGTTATTTCATTTCCGCATTATATTTTGTTATATAATTGAAATATCACAGGTTGTGCGTTAAGATCAATCGATTAGAATATCCAACATTTGGTTGTTGATTTACATTGATTGGCACTTGAACATTGGTCTTTGGTATCGTTCAAGTAACTCCTCTTATGTTCAATCGAGCTCACAGATTTCTATTTGATGATTGCAAATTTAATTAAGAGTTAGAGATATTAAACTCTTTGATATAATATACTCTAGATTGAGTCTGACTGTCTAGTTGATTCTCTAGAAAGTATATTGGAGTAAGCCTCTCAGATTTCCAAACGAATTGTTGAGTGTGGTTGTTAGACCCCCACATTTTCAATTGGTATCATAGCAGGCAAACACATTAAATATCTCATAAGCTTTTGTTTGTAGCGATCTGATATGGACGAGAATATATCTAATCATACGCCACTAGCTCATGGACATTCCAACTTGATCAATTGTCCTGGCTCCACTAAGAATTCTACTTCGACGTCTTCTTCTAAATTCACACCTAACTGGGAAGCCCGTCTGGATGAACAGTTAAATGAACTCTCTGATGAAAGTGATTCATAAGAAGGAAATGTCGAACAATAAGTCTCTCAGTACATCATTCTCTTTGATCATCTCCTAAAGAAAAAATAAGTCAACATCCCGTTTGACTGATTTTTTAACTCCTCTCTGCATTGAAAGTAGAAAATTGAGAAAACTCTTTAAGGGATATGATTCTGGATATGATTTATTGCAAGATACTCTTAAATATCGTAATGAAGATATATGTTCAAAGATTTCTGAATGTGATGATCTTCGTCAGAATCTCCTTGTGTTGAAAGAAAGACTTGCAGAAAACGAAGCAAGTTATGTCTCTTAACAAGATCGTTTCAGTGATAGAGAAAAGGCGTTTTTTACAAGATAAAAACAATTGGAGACTGATCTTAGTACGACTCTTAAAAAGGTCAAGGCTTTAGAAGAGAATTTGAAAAATTTCAATTCTAGTTCTACAAAACTATCTTCTATGCTTGGGGCATGTAAGGAACATAGCGATACACGTGGTATGGGATATAAAGGTGTAGATGCTCCAAGTACTGGTAAGATGAGTTTTGTCAAGGCAAAAAACCTTCCTCAATCTACTTCCGTAGATGTATCTGAAAATAAAGAACGTGGGCCTACAAGGACAACTCTGCTGAGAGTAGATAAAAACCTTCTTGTCAACTGCTTTTATTGCGAAAAGAAAAGTCACATTGAAATAAAATGTCATCTTCGTCTACAGAATGAAAAACTTCACAATATTCTCATATGGATGTCTAAAGAAGTAATCAAACATGTTTCTCGGTGTTCAGTTAGAAATTCCACTATCAAGAAAAGTGTTCCAATGGGACAATTCTTGATTATGAACATAACGTTCCTTCCACTTACAATGGTAAAAGGAACAATGCTATATGGATGACTGATAACTCTGAAAGACCTGTAAGGATAAAAAGATATCGAAGAAAGAAAAATTCTTCAAGACTCTCTCCTTCCCTCAACAATGATCTTGCTTCAAAAATAAGTGTTCCTGATTACATTCACATCAATAATCGTGTCTCAGAACTCAAGACTGGTATCAACGGTCTCAAGCGCAAGATCAAGAAGGCAAGGAAAGCAGCTGATCCAGGTAATTCTTGTCATTCTCCTGATAGTTCTGTTATAGGGCAGGAGAGTAAAAAGGAATGTATCAACAACACTGATGAACTTCATGTTCATCAACATACAACTTGACTATTCTTTTATGTGTATCCTCTCTATGGACCAATGAGAAGATACACATAAGCCTCAAAGAAGATACCTTCTTCTTGACAAATGGTCTATGTTGTATTATGTTGACATTGTTCTCATTTCCCATATTTTTCTCCGAACTGTTTTGTTTTTTAAATTTTTTTACCTAATGCCTTCTTAATATACACTAGTTTTACTTCCTAAAATGACAATCGAGTCACCTTGTATCAAATATTCCTGTTATTATCTCAAAACCTATTTGCTCCATCGGTTAATCGACCTCGCCTTGGGTCTTAACCATTAATATGTGCACCCGGTCCTTACCGAACGTATACAAGAAACCCTTGGTTTCTCTTGTGGAAATTTTCCTTTAAATATGTATCAAATTTTTGATATATATATATATATGTATGTATACTGGTTCGGTAACGCCAAGTGCTCTCCTGGGGTTGATTGAGCAAGTGCACGATGGACGGAAGCAAAAAGGAAGACAACTTTGATGATATAACCTTTGAACTTGATGATGATCCCATCCCTGTTATTTGCTATAAAGAAATTTATCATGAAAAAGATCTTCCAATCCAGATGTTTGTTCAATTGGTTGGAAATCTTCTTCAAGATTTTGAAGTCATGCATGAACATCTTGAGATTGCATCAAAGAATCTAGTGTTTTTGAAGGAGGAGCTAAAGAAAGCAGTTGATGAACTCGCCCTTGTCCGTTCCATGGTTGTTGATCTCATCTGAGTTTGTTTTGGTTTATTTTTTCTAGTAAATATTCTTATGAGAATTTATTTCTTATGTTTTTAGAAGAATAACTAGGGTTTGGAATATCCATTATTGTGAGTACACATAGCTATGTCCAACGTTTTCATCTTCATGTTTTTAGATTTATTTATTTAAATTCTAAGTTTTTTGGAAGATGATTTTGCAATCTTAATCTTTATGATTTTATACATTGCAATTTGTTATGGGATATGTTGTTTACGTCCGTGAACCTGTGACTGTCCCATACTTGTTCAGAAGTTATCTCTATTATGTCGGTATGAAAGTATTGATAAAAGATAGAATGAACTTTTGACATTACAAAAGTTAAAGCCTTTTATGTCATTATTTGATGGAAGAAAGGATAAAACTTTTGTTTACAAGGATTATGTCTATTGTATGTCATTGTGCAAATAGTGATGGAAAATAGAATGAATCCTTGTGTATTCTGCAATATTGGTCGATCTTCGATCCACATTTTTGTGTGCATATACTGTGTTGCTCCGTAAGTTCACTTATGATGAGCATGGACAATTGAATTGATCACTTTTTGTGGTTAATTTAGTTGTGTATTCCAATTGAAAAAACCATGGGCTCTCTTGTGGTTATTTCAATTGAATTTTTGGATACAAATTCATGTCTTTCATGTGATTTGGTTATATCCAAAGAAATCCTTCTTTTCTTGTAAAAGCAAGGTCGCCTTTCTTGTTCCTTCGGGAATGACATATTATGGGGGGGAATTCTTTTTGGACTTGTGTTTAATTGCCAAATCTTTGTGGGGAGTGCGGCTGTGGAATATTATAGGGGTTATCTTGTATATTTATAAACTCCTTGATGAATGCATTTAGCTTCGGCTTTATGATTGCATCTAAATAAGTTGGTATGGTATTCTATTTTGGTCATAAAATATCTCTATGAAAATTTCATGAGGATCTCATTTATTTTCGTACCTTTGCCAATTTATATTGACAAAAAGGGGGAGAATTAATATGTAGTTTCATACTACAAATACATATGGTTTACGGATCATTATGTAAGGGGGAGTGTTTTCATGTTGAGATGAAGTATTGACTAAGGGGGAATGATACATATCACCATAGTATTGTTGTCAAAGTTGTGATACAATTGAACTTTGATGTTGTGTTGTTAGAGCACTACTCAGTCGAACTCGCAAGCGTTGCTATCTCAACCTTGTTTGTCAAGTTTAGTTGCGAAAATTATAAGTCTTCATTTCTAGTCTACTTACAGCTAAGTCTCGGACTAGGATAGAAAGTGTAATTGAGCTCTAGACTCCACGGCGTTCATCATACAAAGACGAAGAACTACTCAAGGAACTGGTGGAACTTCATCGACTAAAAGGTATGTGGAACTTGAACTTATCTATCACTCAAAATTCTATCTATTGTATCTCCTATCTTGAGACAAAAGTCGTATTGCTATATAGACTTTGATTATACACATTTGCTATTTCGAGCCGAGTTTATCTCGATTATCTATTTCTCGAGCGAAGTTCATCTTTACTAGTGACGAAAGTCATATTAGTTTCAATTACTTGAAAATCGCTTTGACGAAAAATAGTTTGTGAACAACAACTATATAACGTCCTCTAAGAATGTTTCAATGATTGAAATGAGAGTTCAGAATACATAACCTTGAATGGATATAAACATTGTATGTGAACTCATAGTTGTGTAAGTCCATAATCCTTGAACCAAAGTATGCGTACTTTGCTGCTCAGGATAACCGGAACTAAAGTCCGCGTATCTGTACGCGTACTGTCGGAAGTTCACGTCCCGTGAATTTCTGTTGGAGGTTGTGAACTGAAAACAAACTTAATCCGGGTACTTAAGTATGCGTACCGGTATGCATACTTGAGTGGGTTATTTTCTAAAAACGGTTTATTCGTGAACTTAAACTTATATAAACTAAGGAATGCATACTTGCAAACCGTGGCTATAAAGTTCATGAATCGATTCGAGTGAATGAAAACTGTTTTTGCTTCGATTGCGTCTTATATACTTCTATGAGATCTAAGCAATTGAACAACTCTCTAACTAGTTCATTTGAGTCATTTGAACTAGTTGTGGTAAAGAAGAATATGGTTGATATGAAAGAGCTCATATGGCTAACCATTTGGTTAACTACTGTTGAACCAACTAGGTGTACACGTTTAGGTACGGTTACTCAAACCTAAATGAACGTACATTTCATTTGTGTATACCAAGCTAAGTTCGATCTAACGGTTGAAAGATATTAGCTTGAATCTAATCAGGTTTTCATCTAACGGTGAATATTGAATGCTTTGTTACCAAGGTAGCATTGATTACGAACCCTGATTTGAAGACTAAAGGAGATCTCTAGCAACTGGGAAACCTAATCCCCACACCTCATGTGTGATACTAGCTGTATAAGCTAGAGTCAATTCTCCTTTAACCTTAGGTTTCTACCGATACCCGGTAGGTTAACAACTTGAAGACTTCATTGGGATTGTGAAGCCAGACCCAACTATTTTCTATACAGTTGCGTGATCTGATCTTGCTGTTTCTATCGTATTTGAGTACAATCGTAAGATTGGCTTGAGATTTCTTAGAGCATTGCTCGGTCAAACTTGCATGCGTTTCTATCTCAAGCATGTTTGTCAATGTTAGTGATAAAAATTATAAGTCTTATTTCTAGCCTATTTGTAGATGTCTCAGACTAGGACATAGAGTGTAGTTGAGCTTAAATCTCTCGACGTTCATCTCTTGAAGAAGAACTACTAAGGGGAGCTTGTGGAACTTCTTCGACAAAAGGTATGTGGAGACTTGAACTTATCTATCACTTGAAAAGTCTATTTCTACTATCTCCTATATTGAGACATAAGTCGTGTTATTATATAGTTTTCTCTATACACATTTGAGATTTCAAGTTGACTATATCTCGCTTACATATTTCTCGAAATATGTGTTGGTAAGCTTTCGCTTCGACCAAGTTCATCTTATATCATTAGAAAATTGCCGAGTAATATCTTACATGGTTTGTGTGATACAATCATTTGGTGTAAGACTTGGAAGGTTTCAATAATGATTATTTCAATATCTTGAAAATTGCTTTGATGTTGATAGTGTGTGAAAACGACTATTAACATTATAGAAGAATGTTTAAGTGATTGAAATAAAGAGTTGATGATGTAACCATCTTTTGGATATAAGTATATATAGTGTGTTCGCACATTAGTGTATAAGTCCATAAACCGGAAGCCAAGAGTATGCATATGTGTGTATACGGATTTGGTGAAGAAGACTGGTTAAGTATGCGTACCCGTACGCATACTGGCGGAAGTTCTCAAACCGAGAATTTCTGCTGAGTTTGGTTTTGGCAAAACTCACAAACCAGTCATCTTAAGTATGCGTACCCGTACGCATACTAGCGGCAATTTTTTAACCGAAAATTTCTGCTGAGTTTGGAAACTTCACAAACTCAAAACCGGTTGCTTAAGTACGCACACCCATACGCATAATTAAGCTGGTTACTTTGTCAAATCGGTCAAGTCCATGCACTTAAACATTTAAATCATAAGGAATGCAATCTTTGCAAACCGTGGCTATAATGTTCATGATTGATTCAAGTGAATCAAACCGATTTGATTTCAATTGTGTTTTCTAAACAATTGAACAACTCTTAACTAGTTTCATTTGAGTCATTTGAACTAGTTATGGTTAAGATGAATAAGGTTGATATGATAGTAATCATATGGCTAACCTCGGTTAACTATTTGTGAACCAACATGGTGTACATGTTTAGGTATGGCTACATAAACCTAAATGAGGGTACATTTTATTTGTGTGTAACAATCTAAGTTCGATCTAACAGTTGAAACATATTAGCTTGGCTGAATCAAGTTTTTCATCTAACGGTGAATCTTGAATGCTTTGTTACCAAGGTAACTTGGATTGCAAACCTTGATTTGAAAACTATATAAAGGAGAACTCTAGCAACTGGAAGACTAATCCCCACACCTCCTGTGTGTTACTAGTTGCATAACTAGAGTCGATTCTCCTTTAACCTTAGGTTTCTTCCCGAGACCCTGTAGGTTAACGACTTGAAGACTTCATTGGGATTGTGAAGCCAGGCCCAATTATTATCTTTGTAGTCGCGTGATCTGATCTTGCTGTTTCTATCGTGTTGAGTGCAATTGAAATAATTGGCTCGAGATTTTATATCTCCGGCGGGCAAGATAGAAAAGTAATCACAAAAAAACTTCGTCTCATTGTTTGTGATTCCGCAATAACTTGTTTCGCTAGTTGATTAAGTTTATTGTGAGGTGATTGATAATACTAGGCTGTACATCGGGAATGTAAGTCCGGTTTATCAATTGGTTTCTGTTCACCTTGAATTATCAAAAGACCAAACAAAAACTCTTGGGTATTTCTGTGGGAGGCAGATTTATTCAATCCTATAGACTTCTATGCGAGACAGATTTATCTATCAAGTCTTCGACTTTGGGTCTTAGGAACTCTTAGTTGTGCGTGACATCAGCTAAGGGAATCAAGTACATAATATCCTGCTGGGATCAGAGACTTATGGAGCGCATCTGTACCTTGAATCAGTGTGAGATTGATTAGGGTTCAAATACAGTCTAGTCCGAAGTTAATTGGTAGTAGGCTAGTGTCTGTAGCGGCTTAATACAGTATGGTGTTCAATCTGGACTAGGTCCCGTGGTTTTTCTGTATTTGTGGTTTCCTCGTTAATAAAATTTTGGTGTCTGTGTTATTTCTTTCCGTATTATATTTTGTTATATAATTGAAATATCACAGGTTGTGCGTTAAGATCAATTAATTAGAATATTCAACCTTTGATCGTTAATATACATTGATTGACACTGGAACATTGGTCTTTGGTACCGTTCAAGTAATTCCTCTTATATTCAATCAGGATCGCAGATTTCTATTTGTTGATTGCGGATTGAATTAAGAGTTAGAGATATTAAACTCTTTGATATACTTAATCTAGATTGACTCTGACTTCCTAGTTGATTCTCTAGAAAGTGTATTGGAGTAAGTCCTCTCATATTTCCAAACGAATTGTTGGGTGTGATTGTTATACCCCCACATTTTCAAGTATCAGAGCAGGCAAACACATTAAAGACCTCATAAGTCTGTATTTGTAGCGATCTGATATGGACAAAGGTGTTATCTCTATAAACGTACCACCAGTCTCGATGGCTCTAATTACTTATGGTGGAAAATTGCTATGCGTGCCTTTCTTCAAGCGCGTGATTTTGAATCATGGGTTTATGTAGTTAATGGCTATGATGCTCCCGTTGTGGCAGTAGGGAATGTGAACATTCCAAAGAACATTGGTGAATACAATGCTTCCGAGATACTTGCTGCAAAGCAAAACTCCGACGATTTGAATGCCATCATACATGCCATTACCCCAGATCTTCAGCACTATGTGACTACGTGCATTAGGTCTAAAGATGCTTGGGATATCTTAGAAACCGTATTCGAAGGTAATACCAGTGAAGAGGAAGCTAGGATTCAAAACCTTAATTCCGATTGTGAAAACCTTCGTATGGAAGATGAAGATTCATTTGATGAGTTTAATCACAAAGTGTCTGAAATTGTTAATGCATCTTTTGCATTGGGTAAGACTATTCCTGAAAAGGACATTGTGATGAAAATTCTCAAATTGCTGCCATCTAGATACGATTCTAAGAAGCATGCCATCGTTGAAGGAAATAACCTTGATACTCTTTCCAGAAGTACTCTTGTGGGAAAGATTAAATTACTTAATTTTGATCAGAATACAGTCAGAACCTCTGCGTTCAATGTTGTGACCATTACAAGTAATTAGGTTTCTTCTCGACACCCTATAGGTTAACGACTTGAAGACTTCATTGGGATTGTGAAGCCAGACCCAACTCTTATCTTTGTAGTTGTGTGATCTGATCTTGTTGTTTCTATCATGTTGAGTGCAATTGAAATAATTGTCTCGAGATTTTATATCTCCGATAGGCAAGATAGAAAAGTAATCACAAACAAACTTCGTCTCATAGTTTGTGATTCTGTAATAATTTCTTTCACTAGTCGATTAAGTTTATTGGGAGGTGATTGATAATACTAGGCTGTTCTTCGGGAATAAAAGTCCGGTTTATCAATTGGTTCCTGTTCACCTTGATTTATCAAAACACGGAACAAAAACTCTTGGGTATTTCTGTGGGAGACAGATTTATTCAATCCACTCCACGATTGCTTAGGCGATGGAGACAGGGAGAACACGCACATATTTCTTTATCCAAGTGTCATATTTATTCCTTTTGGTTAATTGGTCGTCCTCTTTTTTTTGTAGTAACTCAATCACTCTATTTCATCCTAGTAGTGATAACAATTCGATGTTCGTGCCCGACCAATTCACTTAGAGAAACAATAGATAAATATGGAAAAATAAAAATAGAACGTGATATGGTGACGACTCCGAGATATGGTGACAACTAACATGTTATTTATTCTTATATTTTGTTCGTTTTCATATGAATAGACTCTACTAATGGGTTCCTCAACTCCTACAACCACGATGTTTCCATTAGTGTAAGGCACACGTTGCTAGACTTTCTCTTTTTCGTTTTTTTTTTTTTTAGTTTTTCTTAACAAGGCTAAAAACTCTATATGTAAAAGACTCCCCCACACTTAAACTTCACATTGTCCTCAATGTGAAAAACCGAAAATTCTGAATTCAGACGTACCAGCAGATAAAACACAAAAACTATACAAATTGGTAAGGAATTTGGTAAAACACTATTTAACGAAAGTTGTTCGCCTACGTCTTTTCTACACAGTGTCAAAAGGGAAAAGTGTTTCGATAAACGGTCTGACGGTTATGGTCTCTGGACTGAACTACGTGCAGTCTGAAATTTTCTGACGAAAAGGTATTCGTCATAATTTTCTTCTAAAATAGATTATGGACTCAAGGAAGTTAAACATGGGGATGCAAATATGATATGAAAAATGAAAGATAGAAATACAAACTCAGTGGGTTGCCTCCCATTTAGCGCTTAGTTTAACGTCTTTAGCCCGACTTGCACGACGAATTCCCCATACACCAATAATCGGAAAAGTTGGGGATCCACCCATAGCACCTGTTTTACAAACACTAGCTTCACACACATATTAGCATAATAAAATAGAAACGAAGCTATCAACCGATAAAAGTTTCCCCCACACTTATTCTTGTCCACATTTGGAAGTGTATAAAGAATGTAGAAGTCGGGTACTTCCACGGTTTCTTGTTCCAAGACCTGCATACTTTGAGAATTAAGTATCTTTAATGGCGGAAATCGAGAAACAAAGTCATTCAACAATATTCTCGAAGCACATACATTCAAACAATAAGAGGTAAATAAGAAGAAACAATATCCAAAGGGTTAGACAAACCTTGCACAATATCTTGTATCACATAATCCTCGTCATCCTTGAAAAATTCAAGTGAATTACTCACCTCTTTTATATCATGGTCCTCTATCAAACCTTGCAACCATTCTTCATCCGTTTCTACCTTAACTAAAGTCTCGGCATTAACATCATCATTATAATCCTTTGCAAGATCAATTGGGTCTTCCACAATATTGGTCATAACAGTCACATTCTCAACATACTCGTCATCATTAGGCTCAAACTCTTTTGCGGATGCAAATTTCGCTATAAGGAACTTTTTTAGAAGACTCAAAAATGCATCATCCTCAAGCTCCACCCTTTGAATAAGCTCTTGATCATTATTAAGATCAATGCTTGAGTAATCTACACAAGTGTCAACATATTCCTCTTCGTCTTCATTTTGATCCAAAAAAGATTCCGTTGTACACCTTTGGGAAATGTCACCATGGGTTGGTTCAAGCGACGTATCTTCATAATCATCATCACTTTCATAGTTAACATAAGATTGGTTGTCGCTTAATTTAGTGTTGCTAACCTCAAACTCATCCTTTTGAATAGGCTAATGATCATTATTAAGATCAAGAGTTGAGTTAGCTACATAATTATCAACGAAAGTCCCCAAAGGTTGGCCCTTTTCAACATTAGCATCAATCAAATATTCATCACAAACCACAGGCACATTACAATAGTTATTGTTTTGAAAACAAAGTTCTTCTTCATACCTTTCTTCTTTGATTTGATCAATACCTCTTTGTAAGTTAGCAATACCTTCACGAAGTTCTTAGAGTTGCTCTTGTGTAGCCTCTTTATCTTTTTGAAACTCTTCTTGTAAAAAGTTGGAAACTTTGTCTAGAAAGTCAGAGACTTTTTGTTCACAAGCATAAGAATCCTCCCATCCTTGTGGTTGTTCACACACATACCCGACATAAGGTTGTTGAGTAAAACCATAAGGATCCATGGAATATTGGTCATAGCCAATGAATTGGTTTTGATTATACCCCTGGAATTGTTGGAAATTGTCATGTTGTTGAGATTGTTGGAAACCGTATCCATTGTTCCAATATGCTCCATCCATGAGAAATAAGTACCTGAAACACGATTCTCAAAACAAGATTAAAAAGCAGAAAATAAAACAAAAATAAAAAATAACAAGAAAATAAGAAACCAAAAACAAGTGACAACCGCTGCCTCCCCGGCAACGGCGCCAAAATCTGTGTACAGCTTCAACCATTCCTTGTCACTCTCTGCTCCCTTTCTCCATTTATCCTCCAAGCCAACACAATTTGTAGCTTCTCAAACAAAGTTTGTAATCCTTCTTCTACATCTCAATTTCACCCTGCAATAACATCTCAATGGCAGCAACAGCTCACCAGTTCAACCAATTGATTTTCCTTCATTGCAGCTTAGCCCACAACATCACTGCCTCAATCTCATTACAGCACCAACAATTCAATATTCTCTTTTTCTGTGTATTCTTCAAATCCAACACAAACTCATTCTTTCATCTTCAATTTCAGATCAAACACAAACCCTAAACTGAAATCTCGAATCGTCACCTGTACCTGCAATTTCCCATCACTGCACTGAGAACAACCAATTTCTCCACCATTTCTTCATCCTTCCAAACAACAAAGTCAGGGTCTTCTCGTTCTCAAACAAACTCAAACACATATTTCAATTTCATCTCTTTGATTCATAACATGCACTAGACCCTCGAGAATCAAGGCAGAGCGGCAGCAAAGCAAATAGGCAGTAAGACTGGTCACAACTAGCTTGAAATGTGAAGAACTACCCGTTCAGGCCTTCTTACAAATAACCTGTGTGCAGTTTGTTGTTCTTACAGATATGAACCTGCTGCTGCTCCGAAATTCATTTCACAACTCCTTCCCTGCAGTCATACACACAAACTCATATTCTCAATGCATCTGAAGCACACAAATAGGCCTGAATCTCCATTGATACTTCAATCAATCGACTGCAAACTTGTTTCTTCTCTGATTTCTTGGCTTGAACAACGACTTAAATATATGAAACTCGATCATCTGCTAATTTCCTTCTTGTCGTCAATATCCTCTCCTCACGAACCCTTGGAACTCAGCTATCGGACCCATGGAGCACAAACCCATTAATCCTCCTTTTCCGTCCACAGAGCTCATCGGCAATACCCAATGGACCCAAATCTCAAGCCGGCAACGTTATTGGAGCAACTAAGTTTCTGCTCGAAGAGAGGAAGATGAACTTGTGAAATAAAACCCTCGACCTAGCTCTTAGTTATAAAGGAGTGGGTGCCCCTTAACGAACTGTAGCCTGCAATTCTGTCAGCAGGTTATCCCTTATCCTCGGCGGGCTCCAAATATCAGTCGTCTGCGAAGTAACGACTTTGCTCCTTTTAGCTCTAATTGAATGATTTTTCCTTCTTTCGAGTTCTTCCACCAACATCACCCGTCTCTTATTTCTCAAATTCACTTATTCTCTTCAATATCTCTTCATCACCAAAGTTGTCATGCTTTTCAGACAAATGAATATGCATCACTAAAGCTGACATACTTTTCAGACAGAGATGAAGAAATAAAAGCAAAGAATGAGAAATAATCTGCCTCCAACAGTATTTGCACCTTTTCACCTTTTAAGCGACGTTTCCTCTTCTTTTGTTCCAAATGACTCCAAAGTACCTAAATACTCAAAAACAAACATAAGATACATAATTTACAAGAAAACTTAGCAAAGAAAGCATAATCATTAGATAACAATCTAGGTGTTTATGACACCTACCAAATTCCCCCACACTTAGACTTTGCTAGTCCTCGAGCAAATCAAACAAAATAATTATAAAACGTACATACAACTCCATGTCGCTGAGGATACGGTTAATCTTAGCATGAATAACAGGCCTCTGAACCCCTAGGTGTCCCTAGTGGACGAGTTATAGTCTCGTGAAGGTTTACAAGAGGTGTACCTACCAAACCTTTACTTCCAAATTCCAGCTACCTGTGAAAAGTTTAAAAAATGACACTAAACATTTTGTAATTGGCATACTATCAATGATTACTGGAGGAAGTACCCACTTTCAAATCCAATTCATAAATTAGTAATATAGCTTTATCAGAAAGTTGAACACAACCACAATACTCGGAATCTAATCAACCACAATCACATGAAAAGATTAAGAAGGTGGAAATAGAAAGTAGATGGTGGCGAACTGTTGATTAAGGTGAACGATGTTTCCCATGTCTTTCTGAAGGTCACTGCCAAGTAATGACTTGACCGTAGGGTCTTCAAACGATCACCCAAAGGTGGTTGATCATGATGTCTCATTTAAGACGCATATCCGCGACTTATTCAATCAGGCTTTAAAACAATGATGCTTCATACACATCGATTAGTTTGAGCTGCTTAAATGCGATGCTTCACATGCATCGAATACATACAGTATTTTATTGGCCTCATAAACAACTTAATTGTTTCACTTAATAGATCTATGTTATTCTCCTCGGCGGGTCATATGACTTGACCCACTTATTCGAGAAATCAAACATGTCACAAAGTGGGGGATGCTTGCTGGGGTATTGGTCTGGCGGTTTACAGCGTGCGGCGTGAAACACGCCCATTACGAGAACGTGTTAGGAAAAGACGGACGGTTAGTAATGATGGAGTAGTGGGTCAAGGTGTGATCACGCAATGATCACCACCTCTTACACAACTCCATTACTCCACTACTTAACTTCCTCCACTTCCTATGAGATCAGG
This sequence comes from Papaver somniferum, assembly GCF_003573695.1. Taxonomy (NCBI): domain Eukaryota; kingdom Viridiplantae; phylum Streptophyta; class Magnoliopsida; order Ranunculales; family Papaveraceae; genus Papaver; species Papaver somniferum. The sequence continues at coordinate 174,174,899 of NC_039363.1, read as the reverse complement.
GTTGCGCTCAAATGACTTGTATAAAAATATTTTCAATCTATTTCGAAAGGGGGACACAAGTGTTATCAACACAAGTAGCCAAAAACCATTTTCGGATACACAAGTCATAAACAGCCACACCTTCATAATTCAACACTCTGATCTCAAACACCTTCTCTGCTTCCCTCTCTAAGATCAACCCTTCTCCTTCACCTTGTGACCGAATTGAATTTGGAACGACCATTTCTTGGTTTAGGCCAAAGTCTTACAGATTGATTTCTTAAACCTAAAATCATTCCCGTGCAGTGCATTTGTTTAGCGTTTGAACTCATTTCTCATCAACACACCCCAAATTACCAAAAACGGCAGAATCAGTTTTTACCCCAAAACAACTTGGAAGTGACGAAGTTTTCGAGTCGTGTTGAAGATGCCAAGGGGATGAAGCATTTGGATGAGAAGCTACAATCTTTATTTATTTTGTAATCCATATGCATTGATAGTTTTGTCACTAAAATTGACAAAGGGGGAGATTGTTAGAGCACTGCTCGGTCGAAATCGCATGCGTTGCTATCTCAAGCATGTTTGTCAATGTTAGTGATCAAAACTATAAGTCTTGATTTCTAGCCTATCTATAGATGTCTCGGACTAGGACATAGATTGTGTAGTTGAGGTTAGTTTTCACGGCGTTCATCATTTGAAGACGACGAACTACTAAGGGGAGCTTGTGGAACTTCATCGACAAAAGGTGTGTCGAGACTTGAACTCATCTATCACATGGAAAGTCTATTTCTACTATATCTCTTATATTGAGACATAAGTCGTGTTACGATATAGTTTTCTATTTACACATTTGAGATTTCGAGCTTAGTTTATCTCGCTTACATATTTCTCGAAATATGTGTTGGCAAGCTTTCGCTTCGACCAAGTTTATCTTATATCATGAGAAAATTGCCGAGTAACATCTTACATGGTTTGTGTGATACAATCATTTGGTGTAGACTTGGAGTGTTTCGATAATGATTATTTCAATATCTTAAAAATTGCTTTGATGCTAATAGTGTGTGAAAACGGCCATTGTCATCATCTAAGAATGTTTCAATGATTGAAATAAAGAGCTTAAAATCATGTAACCATCTTTGGATATAAGCATATAGTGTGTTCGCACATTTGTGTATAAGTCAAAAACCGGGAACCAAATATATACATACTTGTGTGTGTACTAAATGGTTGATGAAGACTCGCTAAGGTACGCATACTGACGTAAGTTCACGTCCGTGAATTTCTGCTGAGTTTGGAAATCAAAACCAACTCAGACCAGTTACCAAAGTATGCGTACCCGTACGCATACTGGCGGAAAGTTCACGTCCGTGAATTTCTGTTGAGTTTGAAAAATAAAACAAACTCAAATCCGGTTACTTAAGTACGCATACCCGTACGCATACTTAAGTGGTTGCTTTCTAAAATCGGTTGTACATGAACCTAAACATTTATAAAAATAAGGAATGCAATCTTTGCGAACCGTGGCTATAATGTTCATGTATTGATTCGAGTGAATCAAACCGATTTTGCTTCAATTGTGTTCTTGTATACTTCTATGAGAATATAGCAATTGAACGGCTCTTTAACTAGTTTCATTTGAGTCATTTGAACTAGTTATAGTTAAGATGAATAAGGTTGATATGAGAGTAATCATATGGCTAACCTCGGTTAACTATTTGTGAACCAACATGGTGTACACGTTTAGGTACGGTTACATAAACCTAAATGAGGGTACATTTCATTTGTGTGTAACAAGCTAAGTTTGATCTAACAGTTGAAAGATATTATCTTGGTTGAATCAAGTTTTTCATCTGACGGTGAATATTGAATGCTTTGTTACCAAGGTAACTTGGATTGCAAACCCTGATTTGAAAACTATATAGAGGAGAACTCTAGCAACTGGAAAACCTAATCCCCACACCTCCTGTGTGTTACTAGTTGCATAACTAGAGTCGATTCTCCTTTAAACTTAGATTTCTGTCGAGACCTTGTAGGTTAACGACTTCAAAGACTTCATTGGGATTGTGAAGCCATACCCAATTATTTCTCTTGTAATTGCGTGTTCTGATCTTGCCCGATTATCGTATTGAGTACAATTAAAATAATTGACTTGAGATTAATTTCTCCGACAGGTAAGTTAAAAAGTAATCACAAACATCTTTGTCTCATCGTTTGTGATTCCACAATATCTAGTTTCGCCATCATACGATTTAGATTATTGTGAGGTGATTGATAAGACTGGGTTGTTCTTCGGGAAAAAAATATAAGTCTGGTTTATCAATTAGTTCATGTTCACCTTGATTTATCAAAAGACGGAACAAAAACTCTTGGGTATTTCTGTGGGAGAGAAATTTATTCAATCATATAGACTTTTCTGTGGGAGACATATTTGTTTATCAAGTCTTCGACTTTGGGTCATAGAAACTCTTGGTTGTGGGTGAAATCAACTAAGGGAATCAAATGCATAGTATCCTGCTAGGATCAGAGACGTAAGGAGCGCAACTGTACCTTGAATCAGTGTGAGATTGATTAGGGTTCAACTACAGTCCAGTCCGAAGTTAATTGGTAGTAGGCTAGTGTCTGTAGAGGCTTAATACAGTGTAGTGTTCAATCTGGACTAGGTCCCGGGGGTTTTCTGCATTTGCGGTTTCCTCGTTAAAAAAATTCTGATGTCTATGTTATTTCTTTTCTGCATTATATTTAATTGAAATATCACATGTTGTGCGTTAATATCAATCAATTAGAATATCCAACATTTGGTTGTTGATTTGTATCTATTGACACTTGAATATTGGTCTTTTGTACCGTTCAAGTAATTCCTCTTATATTCAATCGGGCTCGCAGATTTCTATTTGCTGATTGCTGATTAAATTAAGAGTTAGAGATATTAAACTCTTTGATATACTTTACTCTAGATTGAGTCTGACTGTCTAGTTGATTCTCTAGAAAGTATATTGGAGTAAGTCCTCTCTGATTTCCAAATGAATTGTTGGGTGTGGTTATTAGACCCGCGCATTTTCACCTGTTTTTAGTGAAGAAAGTACCCCTCGTACTCCGACCGTGCCAGCAATGACAGCTGTGAGAGATTACATGTACCCAACTAGATACATAAGGTTACTTGCCACCTGTTTGTGGGTGAAAACTGTTTCTGCTGATTTTGGTAATTTTGGGTGTGTGGATGAGAAACAAATCTAAACCCTAAAAAATGCACTGCACGGGAGTACTTTTGATTCGAGAGATCAATCTGTACAATCCTGGCCAAAACCAAGAAATGGTCGTTCCAGGCTTACTTCGGTCACAAAGTGAAGGAGAAGGGTTGGTCTTAGGGAGGGAAGCGAAGAGAGTGTTGAGACCCGAATGGCTAATTCTGATGATGTGGCTTGTTTTATGACTTGTATCAGAAAGTGGAACTCGCTTGCAGAGTGAAAAGCTATCAGTTCTTGGTGATTTCTGGATACTATGTGTTGCCGACCAAAAACTTGTTGTTTGGTGGAAATAGGTGAACCCTATTTATACAAGTTATATTTAAACGTACCCTGGTCTCGTAGGAAGTGGGAACGATTGGGTGATGGAAGAGTGGAGTAACGTATAACCGTCACAAACCCATGCTTCCATGATGAAGGAAGTGGATCCGTTTACACCCGTTACTTGTTTCCGCCACTAATTGTCCCACTTCATGATACTTTCTTATAACGGGCGTATTGCACGCCGCACGCTGTAAACCGCCAGACCAATACCCTGATGAGTATCCCCTAGTTTGTGACATGTTTATGGCATTTGGATGGCTGAGATTTCATCTCATGCGAAAGGATGGCCATTGATTATGGCCATATCTTGTTGCATAGGAAAGTGGCGCCATTAGCATAGTGGCGTCTGGCGTAGCCATGGCATAGCGGCATCCAGTGGTGTAGTTGTGGCAGCTGTTTTGGCATATTGGTGTTAGACCCATATATGGCTCTGGCAACATTGGCCATGTTGCTAAGTTGAACTTAAGGCCTTAGGAGAATCACTTAACCTATTTGACATGGCGACTTTAGCTAAACTAGGGTTTGGCGTATCGAAACCTTAATTAGCACGTGCATTGCGACACGGTGGCGTGGCTGACATGGCTAGCGCATGCCAGTGGCACGATGATGCAGGTAGCGCCTGGCGTAGCCATGACCGCTAGATTTTGGCATATTGGTATTAGACCCGAAATTTGGCGTGGAAACATTGGCCTTGTTGCCACATTAATCCCAATGCTCTGGGGAACGTTACATGGCTTGGTTGGCGTAGCAACTTTTTCTAAATTAGGGTTTGGCATGCCGAGACCCTAATTAGTGTGTGTGGCATGCAGACGCGACATGGCGACACTTTTTGTGCAAACGGTGTCGTAGCTGTGCCAAAGGAACTATAGCAAGGCCATGGTGTGGAAACGGCCACATGAGTAAGGATTGTCGTGGGTGGCTATGATATGGCGCCATTCCTAGGACTTCCTGGGTCCCACACGGCTTGTGGCATGTTGCGGGGTCGAAGTGGCATAATTTGTGCCACGACTGGAAATTAGGGCTTTGGTTAATGTAGAGTCGTGCTTGTGACTAGAAAAACCCTAATTTAAGCTTATCATGGCACGTTGGCCACGAACAAGAGGTAGGTTAGCACGCAGGGCGCTATTTATGGCATTTTTTGGCATGCTGCCATAAAGGGGCATGTTAGCATGCCGCTCATCTCATTAGCGCAACATGGCACGTTTGGCATGTTGGCGCGGTTTTTGGAAAGCCAATTGGCTTCGTGACCATCTGGCGCCGTTTCCCCTTTTTAACACTGTGGCAAGTTTAGGGCAACCTGATTGGTCATAAAAGAGGGCCGGCCAAGCATGGGTGTGGCTACACTTATGGTGTGAGTGCGGCGATATTAGAGCGACCTGATTGGTTGATGGGAAATGGGGCCGTCAAATATGGGACCAGTCACAACTTATGTGCGTGTGGTGAGTTAAAGCGACCTGATTGGTCAAGGGAAATATGGCCGGTTTAGGATGAGGCGTGGCCGATGGCAAATGGCACCGGATGGCTTAAGGCATGGCCACGCCTCTCTTTGTTGCTAGTCTTATCCTGTGGCTCATTATTTTCTGATTCTGGGCAAAATTTTGCACCTACTAATCCATGGCAGATTAATCACCTAGTTTTCCTAGGATTAATTTCGAGAAGCAAGGTCTGATATACTGCGCAAGGCGCAAAACCCTAACTTTTGAAAATTAGTCAGGGTAATTGATTGAATTCTATGTGTTGATGCAGAGTTCTTTTAAGTTCATTTCCAGAGATCAGCATGCTTTCTAATTGAATACCTTATGCAAAGACCTTATCCTTGATACTTGGAAATTCGTGCTACTCTGCTGCGAGTGAACAAAAATTGTCATGCCATATCAACATTAAGGGTTCAGCCGGGGAACATAGCACAGAAAGCATTCAAACAAACTTACATTAAGTGAATATAGGCAAGGTGCCAAAATTTACAGAGTATCTGGGATTGTTGCTACATGCACCATTCTGGGTAAATTTCTTAAGAAAATATTGAGTTGCTCAATGAATGTGTCAGTGAAGAGGTTGAACACTCATCACTTTTACATGGCTCTGTCTCTTTGCAGAGTGACGGCCTATTAAATGTAGGGTTTTAAAATTTTAGCCCTGAACTAAAATTCACCATCAACATTAACTCCCCTGCTTAGAACGTAACAGTGGCATTGTTGCGGGGTAAGCATGAGATGGTGACATACAGGGATGAAAAGAAAGGAAAAACATGTGGAAACTGCCATGGAAAGTTCAACTGACCTTGGTAAGAAGCACGAGTGGTCCATGGTCCTTGCGTTGGTGGATTGGAGCGTTAGCGCGTTCCCGGTTTGGCTATGAAGCACAGTGTTGGCTCGGCAGTGAGGATTGACGTTGAGCGCTTGGCGTGGCGACTTTGGCCACAGAACGTTGCGTCATGGAGCATTGCCGCTGGTTCAGCGCTTGGAACATTGGCGCCACGGTCCAAGCTTCCTTTTTCGTACACGTCCCAAAAAGGGAAACCTCTCTTTTACCCAAACTCCGAAAAAGGAAAACGATATGTATATAAAAGAAGGCACTTCCTACTTCCCTTACTTCTTGTATTGTTGGATTTGGTTTTGTTTCTGCATCTTCGAGCAGCAAAGGTGTGTCGATTACAATCCTACCAGCAGGAGCGATAGCAACATTGCGGAGGCTTGGGTGTAACTCAGGTATGTAGTTCAACATCTTCTTCTTTTCCTTTGCAACTTGTTTGTTCTTCTATGCAGGCATGAAACCCTAGCCAGCGGTTTTTTTTCACTTGCAAAACTTGCCACAATACATTAGCAGCATAATAGTAGCATCAATAATGACATTAACAACAATGAATCGAACGTCATTAGTAGGGCGGGCGAAATCTATGCATGAATGACCATTGTTTGCTCTCTCTTCCGTAAAACTTAGCCCTAGGTTTTGGCCATGAACACAATTCCCGCGGCGTCACATGTGTTTGTTGGAGCGGGCGCTAGTGCCATTTCTCTTGGCCGTGAGCGCCATAATCATGTGGCCACAGAAAGCTTCTCGTAGAAAATTTGTTGTCGGCTCTTAATCATTGTACCCAATTTTTGACAAAAATCTCCATGTATGGTTTCTTTCAATGTAGTAACTTTTATGTTTTTGCTCCATTATAGTTACTTCAAAAGTAAGAGTAGCATAAGGAATTTTGTTAAGATGTCACCTGAAAGCAGTGCTGCCGACGCATCGAGAAGTGCTTACAACTCCAAGCCGAACACAGATGATGAGTTTTTTACGAAGTCTGCTACGGTTACTAGGACCCATCCCAAATTCGTGGCAACTATTCTGAATGATTCAGAGAATGATGGAGAAGTCCAATCAGTCTATCCAGGGCGTATAATGAGGTTTTGCCTTCCGAAGAAAGAGTATCTGGCTTCTCCCATAGACTTCAAAATCTGTCATAGTCCATTGCGCTCTTATGACAAATGAATGAAGTTCATGATGAGCCGAGACCATGTAGAGCTAATCTAACTGGGGCGCATATCATGAATGCTGTCATGTCTTATGTAACACTTCAAATCAGGAAAGACGTTGTAGGCTTGATTACTTTCATCTCCAGATGGTATCCGGAAACTCACACGGCTATATGTAGATGGGGTGAGATGACTATTTCCTTGGAAAGCGTAGCCGTTCTGTTGAGTCTTCCAATAATTGGTAAACTTAACGTTGTCTTGTCTGAGGAATAAGAAGAAATACATGCCACTTTGGTCACGAAAGCAACAGGATATGTTCGAAAGAATTATGAGGAAAAGCGCTTCTATAACTGGTGGGTGTCTGAGTGGTTCCCTGATGAGACGGAGTCGGATCAAGTGCTGGATGATACACTCCATGTTGCTGCATTTTTAGTTCTGTGGCTATCCAGAGAAATTTTTGATGATGTCTCTGGCAAGAAGGAGATAAGGAAGAAGCTCATCAAATTTGCTACCAAACTAGCGAAAGGCGTTGCTCTTCCCATCGGTAATTTGTTTCTTGGCTCTTTATACACCCATCTGGATCACTTAGTAGCAGACATGTACATCTCTAATGGGTATATGAAAGTAGACTTGTATATCCATGTTGCCTTTATCCAAGCATGGTTGTGGGATCATTTCAAAAATTACGCTCCTAACGCGAAAACCTCATTTACTGATACATATGGCGGTTCTAGGATACTCCGTTGGTTGGAGAGGCGTCCAAGACCTGGCTCAAAGCTCATTGATTTTCTTGACAACGCGCATGCAGTTAACTTTCGTCCTTGGGCTCCGGTCCACGCCTCCATAGTTCAACCAGACACTTTTGGTTCCGCACCGAACGTGATATTGCATTCCGCTGACAGGAATATGAGCATTGGAGAAACTGTGTTCTTGCGAAGCTGCATACCTGGGTATGTGCCATCTTTTTCAGAGGATCTTGTGGAGTAGTATCTTAAAACATTGACATGGCTGCTCAACATATGGGCTTTGATGAGGGAGTCCCATTTCGTCGCCCACTGACAGCTCCAGATGAATTGCTACCCGCCATTATTGATTACAGTGTTTTTGCACCGGATAAAAGTCTCCCCTTCTTGCTCTCATAACGAAAACCTGTGACGACTCCCAAATATAATGTCTTCTGGCAAGATGAGTTTCTCGCTATTCATCAGTTCGTGCAGGATGTTGTGACAAATCCCCGTGGAAAACCTTCCTCTGCGGTTCTAGCAAAGCGTAAATTGTTGAAACAGCTTCCTTCGGGCAAGAGAAAATCCTCTAGCTCGGATGCAGACAGTCCCCAGGAAAGGGAGCAAAGGTCGAAAAATCGTGCAGGTGGCTTCCAATCGGATTAGACGGCTCTTGTGACTTTCAGTTCTTTCAATATGCAAGTACATATGATTTTCTTTCTGGCTTGGTCGAATCCCATAGATTCTCTATTTCGCTGCTGACTCTTTTTCCTTTTTGACTCAGGGTCTCGTCAACTCGAATGTCTTTTCCAGACTTGCCCACATCCAAAAGACGGCGCCTCTTGAGAAAGGAGGCGACGAGACTGAGTATCTTGAAGAAGAATCCGAAGAGGAAGAAAGCTCGAGATCCGGTGAAGAGAGGAACACTTCTGAATATAACAACGAGTCTTCTTCCAGTGGGCCCACAAATGAGTCGGTGAGTTTTCCACACTTTTTTTTAGGCCATTTATTTATTCGGAATAAATACTCAATCGGTGTTATCACAGGAAGAAGCCATCGAAGATAACCCTGAGATGGAGATTCGTCGTGATGAAGATGTGGTTTTGTCTCCAATCATGGAAGTCGTACTTGCTAGCAACCCGGAGATGGAGATTGATCGTCGTGAAGGTGCTGTTATGTTTCAGATGACGGAAAATGCTCCCATGGCTGCAGGTGCGATTGTTGCCAAGGAATCCCTGCTGGTCGCGGAATCAGTTGCATGAGCCACTTTCGACCCTCTATTTTTGACTCCTCATGAATATCATGTGCTGATCGGAGGCTTCAGTGTACCAGCTAAGTATGCGGAGTTGTATACCATAATATGGGAAATGTATGGTCATATCGTAACAACCTAAAAGATCACCAGCCGGTTTTCGTTGGTTAAGCGGATGGAAGAAAAATTATCTTCACTTCATGATATGTGTAACGTGACTGGTCATACTGTATTTGGAGATGTAATCTCAAGCTGGAAGTTCCACCGGGATATGTGTGTAAACTTTGAGTTTAACGCCTCCTGGTTCTGTGAGGGATTTTCCGAGATCCAAAGGCTGCTGGCTGAAGCGGTTGATGGTCCTTCCGCGGATTTGATTAATCAACAAGAGGCAGAAGTTGAGAAGTTGTCCCAGGAGTTGAAGCTGAAACAGGCGTCTCTTCAAATCATGAAGGACATTTTCTCCAAGAAGAACGAGACGTTGTTAGGCAATTTTCCTTGAATGTTTTTATTTTCTGAACATCCTTTTCTTAGGGTTTTTTTTTTTGAAAGGCAAAAGAAACTCCTAGTTTATGGTTTGGTTTTCTGGTTTTGGATTGATAGATGATTATTTCTTATAAGAGTTTTTGGATTATTTTGGAAAAATGGCCCTTTGATCAATCGACATGTCAAAATCTGAATTGCCAATGTAAGTAGCAAAATCATTCGGGAAAATTTTGAAACCGTGAATGTTGCATGAGAAAAGGAAAGATATGAAATCTTGGGATGATTGGGTTATCGGCTTCCATTGTAAATGTGAAAACCCAAACAATAGATCGTGTAAACATTTTCTGACAAAACTTACTCACTTTAGGGTCTTTCACCAAAACTGAATCTTCAGGGAGTAAATCCGAGTCTTTATGTGACGCCCTCCTTGTCGGGAGAAGTCCCCAGTCATTCTTTATTGTCTGTGGAACATATTTATATCGATCCGTGGTAAGGCGGAATCTCTAGTCCCCAGACGCAATTCTCCTGAATCCATCTTTTCTTGGACGATGCGCTTCAAAGCATTGAAATCACTGGTATGATGATGGAATTGAGATTCAAATTTGCAACCGAGAGATTAACCTCCCACTGTGGTCGCCAATTCTTTGTGGGTGAAAAGTGTTTCTGCTGATTTTGTTAATTTTGGGTGTGTGGATGAGAAACGAATCTAAACCCTAAACAATGCACAACACGGGGGTACTTTTGATTCGAGAGATCAATCTGTAAAATCCTGGCCTAAACCAAGAAATGGTCGTTCCAGGCTTGCTTCGGTCCCAAAGTGAAGGAGAAAGGTTGGTCTTAGGGAGGGAAGCGAAGAGAGTGTTGAGACCAAAATGGTTAATTCTGAAGATGTGGTTTGTTTTATGACTTGTATCAGAAAGTGGAACTGGCTTGCAGAGTGAAAAGCTATCAGTTCTTGGTGATTTCTGGATAATATGTTTTTGCCGACCAAAAACTTGTTGTTTGGTGGAAATAGGTGAAGCCTATTTACACAAGTCATATTTAAACGTACCCTGGTCTCATAGGAAGTGGGAACGATTGGGTGATGGAAGAGTGGAGTAACGTATAACCGTCAGAAACCCATGTTTCCATGATGAAGGAAGTTGATCCGTTTACACCCGTTGCTTCTTGCCACCACTAATTGTCCCTCTTCATGACACTATCTTATAACGAGCGTATTACACGCCGCACTCTGTAAACCGCCAGACCAATACCCTGATGAGTATCCCCCACTTTGTGACATGTTTTATGTCTCGAGTGTTTTCATGGAAAACGTGTAGCAGGTTTCCATGTGCGGCAATTCAAAGTCAAGAGTCTTGCCGCAAGAAAATAGCATGTGATGCTATTAGGCACGTCTTGGCTGGTCTCCTAAAACTTGCCACAAGTCGGTGGCGACTCGGATGGCTGAGATTGCATCTCATGAGGAAGGGTAGCCGTTGATTGTGGCTACCTTCTGTTGGCGCCTGGTAATGGCACAGTGGCGTTTTTGGAGTATGTCATTGGCACTGCGGCATGACTGGTATAGCTCGTGCATGCCAGTGGCATGGTGGTATAAGTGGCACCTGGGGTAGCCATGGCCACGAGATTTAAGCGGCTGGTCGCCTAAAACTTGCCACAAGTCTGTCAGTTCGATGGCGAATTAGGATGGCTGAGATTGCATCTCATGAGAAAGGATGGCCATTGATTATGGCCATATCTTGTTGTATAGAAAAGTGGCGTCTGGCGTAGCCATGTCATAGCGGCATGCCAGTGGCGTAGCCGTGGCAGCTGTTTTGGCATATTGGTGTTAGACCCAAATATGGCTCTGGCAACATTGGCCTTGTTGCTAAGTTAAACTTAAGGCCTAAGGAGAATCACTTAACCTAGTTGACATGTAGACTTTAGCTAAACTATGGTTTGGCGTATCGAAACCATAATTAGAATGTGTGATGCGGCACGGTGGCGTGGCTGACATAGCTGGCGCATGCCAGTGGCACGATGATGCAAGTAGCGCCTGGCGTAGCCATGGCCGCCAGATCTTGGCACATTGGTGTTAGACCCAAAACGTGGCGTGGCAAAATTGGCCTTGTTGCCACATCAATCTCAATGATCTGGGGAACGTTACTTGGCTTGGTTGGCGTAAAAACTTTGCCTAAATTAGGGTTTGGCATGCTGAAACCCTAATTAGTGTGTGTAGCATGCGGACGCGGCATGGCGACACTTTTGTGCAAATGGTGCCATAGATGTGCCAAAGGAACTATAGCAAGGCCATGGTGTGGAAATGACCACATGAGTAAGGATTGTCGTGGGTGGATATGATATGGCACCATTACTAGGGCTTCCTGGGTCCCCACGGCTTGTGGCATGTTGTGGGGTCGAAGTGGCATAATTTGTGACACGACTGGAAATTAGGGCTTTGGTTAATGTAAAGTCGTGCTTCTGACTAGAAAATAATTTAAGCTTATCATGGCGTTGGAAAGAACAGGAGATAGGTTAGCACGCATGGCGATGTTTATGGCATGTTTTGGCATGCTGCCACAAAGTGGCATGTTAGCATGCCGCTCATCTCATTGGCACAACATGCCATGTTTGGCATGTTGGCGCGGTTTTTGGAAATCCAATTAGCTTCGTGACCATCTGGCGCAGTTTCCCCTTTTTAACACTGTGGAAAGTTTAGAGCAACCTGATTGGTCAGAAAAGAGGGTCGGCCAAGCATGGGCGTGGCTACACTTCTGGTGTGAGTGTGGCGGCTTTAGAGCGACCTGATTGGTCGATGAGAAATGGGGCCGGCAAGTATGGGCCCAGCCACAACTTATGTGTGTGTGGTGAGTTTTAGGCGACCTGATTGGTCGAGGGAAATATGGCCGGTTTAGGATGGGGTGTGGCCGATGGCAAATGGCGTCGGATGGCTTAAGGCATGGCCACACCTCTCTTTGGTGCTGATCTTATCCTACGGCTCCTTGTTTTCTGATTCTAGGCAAGATTTTGCACCTACTAATCCATGGCAGATTAATCACCTAGGTTGCCTAAGCTTAATTTCGACAAGGAAGGTCTGATATATTGCGCAAGGCGCAAAACCCTAACTTTTGCAAATTAGTCAGGGTAATTGATTGAATTCTATGTGTTGATGCAGAGTTCTTTTAAGTTCATTGCCAGAGAGCAGCATGCTTTCTGATTGAATACCTTATGTAAAGACCTTATCCTTGATACTTGGAAATTCGTGCTACTCTGCTGCGAGTGAACACAAAATTGTCATGCCATATCAACATTAAGGGTTCAGCCGGGGAACATAGCACAGAAAGCATTCAAAGAAACTTACATTAAGTGAATATAGGCAAGGTGCCAAAATTTACAGAATATCTGGGATTGTTGCTACATGCACCATTCTGGGTAAATTTCATAAGAAAATATTGAGTTGATAAATGAACGTGTCAGTGAAGAGGTTGAACCCTCATCATTTTTACATGGATCTGTCTCTCTGCAGAGTGACGACCTATTAAATGCAGGGTTTTACAATTTTAGCCCTGAACTAAAAGTCACCATCAACACCACCACAACTATTTTTGATTTGAAACCTGGTACTATTCAGATTATTCATGTATTCTTAGGAAGAGATGATGAGAACACATACTTTCACGTAAGGGACTTTGAGGAAATTCGAGGAACAGTTAGGATCAAAGACCTTAGTGATAAATTTTTAAAACTTAGATTGCTCCCTCTTTTCTTGAGAGATAAAGCTAGTGGGTTTGAAAAAATGAAACTAGTGCAGATTCTTTATGACAGGTTAGAGTACTCGACCAAAGCCATGGTTGTGTCATTATGTGTCGGTGGGTTCTTGAATGTAACTGTTGATCAGTCCTATTTATTTTTAGTAGAAGTGGTTGAAAATTCCCTATAGTGGGAGTCATGCGCAGAACCCCCTAAAAGACTTTTGGTAAATAGAAATAACACAAATATGGTGGACTCAAGCTTTGAGTCAGATGCTAAGTTTGCTTCCTTATCTAGACGTTTAGAAGCTTTAGAACTGAGTCAGTTTAAACATAAGTCTTTTTTCGGAACTGATGATAGGATTAAAACCTTTCAAATCTCTAATTGCGGAATAGAACCCAATAACTCGTTTTGGGAAGGACAGATTAGTGAAGAACAAGCTCATGCTCTTTATAACAACTATAGATTTGATAACCGTCAAAAGTTTGATCCATATTCAGAGACCTATAACCCCGGATGGAGAAAGCATCCGAACTTATCATAGTTCCAGAGTCAAAATCAAGGTCAGACTAGTAATACACAAGATCCTCCAGGGTTTAGTTATCCCAAGAACCCAACAGAGCCAACTTATTCTCAAAACGTTTCAGAGAAGAGAATAACCATCTTAGAAGAAACTCTTAATCTATTAGCAAAGAGTATGATTTTCAACAGACAACTGTGTAAATTATTTAGTCTAGTGCCCAGAGTCTTGCTAAGTTAGAACTTCAAGTAGGTCAGATAGATGTTAGTGCTCATTTTTGTATTTATTATGGTGTTTTATGTGTGTGTGGTTGTTCTTGGAGAAATGAATTCTTGCGTAAAAAAGATTGCTCGAAAAATGATATTTGCACCACCCCTCCCCCATGGAAAATTGCTAAAGGCACCCCAAAAAAGTATTGGTACCCCAGAATTGTGTTAAAGGCACCCAAAAGAATTGATAAAGGCACCTTGAAGAAAGACTAAATACACTGAAAGTTACTATTTGCACCCCGGGACAAATGCTAAAGGGACTCCACAAACGGATAGGGGAACACCATCTTCTTCCCTATTTTGAATTCAAATTTTGGTGGAAAATAATCGGCAAATTATGATTCGAATTTCGGAGAGGATTTAGGGAGATTCAATCGTTGGATTTGGATAGGATAGACCTGTTTGGGCTAAATAGGGACGGTATGGTTGTTGGATTCATAAGAATTGGGCTGGATAGTCGGACATTCATTAAAAAAGAGAATAAAATATATCAAATATATTTTGATTATTTTTGGAAATTCAGGGAGATTTAAGGGAAGATAAACTCTTCTAAAGATTAATATTAATCAAAAGAGTGTTTGAAAGGAATTATACAGCACATGGATGCGTAAAGAAGGCTTGAAGAGAAAATCCTATAACTTGGAGAAGAAAAAAAATAAAGAGATTGGATAAGGAATTTTAGGATTTCTTTGGTGTATAAAAGGATTAGTCGAGTCCCAAAAGAGTTTACAAAACTTTAAAGAGGGTTTGTAGAGATTACAAAGGCAAGAACACAAAGAAAATCGAGTTGCAGGAAATTGTTTCAGCTGCTGTTGAAGACGAAGAACAGGAAGAGCAGGCTGCCAAGAACTACCGTAGTTAAACACTGACTACGACAGAAATTGTAACACTTTCATTTAAATAAGAAACATTCATTTTCAATCTCCAATGCTTAGGTCGTAACAATCATACGTTGACGCCTATACATCGTTGTGATTTCTCTGTTTCTTCTTATTTTCGCCTCCTTGTACAATTTTGAGCAAGTGATTAAGTTGAGGAGCTGAACCCCTTTATTAAGACGATGGAGGAAGCCATTGTGTCAATCAAAGTGGTGTATTTATATTTTACTTATTTCTGGCAATTTCTTTTATGATTATTTTTATTAAACAATTGTGATTTTTTTTGATAGAGTATGCTTAGCATAGGGTTGTTGATGTTCTATACTTTCAATTTACGATTTTTACTTCGAAAATCCACTTTTGCAGCATATTAAAACTACTTTAAACGTAAAGAATAGCATAAATATTGATTAGAATAAATCACTTTATGAGTTAATGGTGGAATCCAAAGTCTCGGTGTTTTTTATAATCTTGATATCAACTTTCAATTGAGTTTTCTTTATTTAGTTTTATAAATTTAGTTTAAAATTAAAATCTTTACAAGTTTGAGAATCAAATATAATTTTTGTATCATTGTTGAAAGCGCGGGGGTACAACAACCACACCCAACTTTTTCGTTCTGCAATCTGTATGGAATAAACTCCAATATAATTCCGAGAGTATCAACATAATGAAACTCAATCAAGAAATATATCAAAGAGATTTATCTCTTTCTCAATACAATCATTAAATCAGAGAGAATAACTCGGATGGTACCAAAGACCAATGTCCGCGTGTCAATCAAATTCTATAAAACAAAGAAGGTTGGAGTTTTCAACCGTGATTGAACAATGCACAACCTGTGATATTTCAATTATATAAAGGATATAAAATGCAAAAAAGAAATAACACAGATACCAGAAATTTTGTTGACGAGGAAACCGCAAATTCATAAAAACCCCGGGACCTAGTCCAGACTTGAACACCACACTGTATTAAGCCCTTACAGACTCTAGCCTACTGTAAGTTAATTTCAGACTGAAATGTAGTTGAGACCTAACCAAGTCTCACACCGATTAAGGTACAGTCGCGTTCCTTACACCTCTTGAATCTCACAAGATCCTGATCACTTGATTCCCCTAGATGACGTCTTTTACAACCTATAAGTTGATATGTGTCCCACAGATAAGTCTATTCTATTTATTGTTTCCGTCTTAATAGTAAAGATCAAGGTAAACAGGAAACACAACTAATAATCCGGTCTTATACTCCTGAAGATCAGCCTAGAATATTAGTCAGCTCACGATAACCTAACTGATTAACAAAAGAAGTTATTGCGGAATCACAAGAGTCTGAGACGAAAAAACTGTTGTAATTACTTTTTATATCTTACCTATCAGAGTTAAAACTCGAGAAAATCTTAGAGAAGATTAAACTCAACACGGTAGAAAAAAAAAGATCAAGATAAGCAACTAGAAAGAAAATATCTGGACCTGGCTTCACGAATCCCAAACGAAGTCTTTAAGTCGTTAAACCTAGTAATGGTTTTCATAAGAACCTGGAAACCTAGGTTAATAGAGAATCCACTCCAACTTGAAACTAGGATACATGGAAGCGTCCCGATTAGTTTTTCTAGATGTTAGAGCTTCTCCTTATATAGTTTTTCAAATCAGGGTTGCTTACAATCAAAGCTAAGATAACTTATTAACACAACAATTAATATCCATTGTTATATGAACATCTTGAAAAAGCGGGGGTACAACAACCACACCCAATATTTCGCTTAGCAGTCTGTATGGACATACTCCAATATACTTTCTAGATAATCAACTAGACAGTCAGACTCAATTTAGATAAAAAGTATATCAAAGAGTTTATATCTCAATCTCTCGATTTTATATATACTCAAGCAAATATAAATCTGCGAGTCTTTATCAAATACTAGAGAGATAACTTAGATGGTACTAAAAACCAATATCCAAGTGTCGATCAATTTAAATCAACAACCAAAAGGTCGGATATTCTAATTGATTGAACAACGCACAACTTGTGATATTTCAATTATATAACAAAATATAATGCGGAAAAGAAATAACACAGACACCAGAATTTTGTTAACGAGGAAACCGCAAACGCAGAAAAACCCCAGGACCTAGTCCAGATTGAACACACACTGTATTAAGCCGCTACAGACACTGGCCTACTCCAAATTAACTTCAGTCTGGACTGTAGTTGAACCCCAACCAATCTCACACTGATCCAACGTACATTTATGCTCCCACGTCTCTGATCCCAGCTGAAAAAGCGGGGTACAACAACCACACCCAATATTTCGCTTAGCAGTCTGTATATGGACATACTCCAATATACTTTATAGAGAATCAACTAGACAGTCAGACTCAATTTAGATAAAAAGTATATCAAAGAGTTTATATCTCAATCTCTCGATTTTATATATACTCAAGCAAATAGAAATCTGTGAGTCTTTATCAAATACTAGAGAGATAACTTAGATGGTACTAAAAACCAATATCCAAGTGTAGATCAATTTAAATCAACAACCAAAAGGTCGGATATTCTAATTGATTGAACAACGCACAACCTGTGATATTTCAATTATATAACAAAATATAATGCTGAAAAAAAATAACACATACACCAGAATTTTGTTAACGAGGAAACCGCAAATACAGAAAAACCCCGGGACCTAGTCCAGATTGAACACACACTGTATTAAGCCACTACAGACACTAGCCTACTCCAAACTAACTGCGGTCTGGACTGTAGTTACCCCAATCAATCTCACACTGATCCAAGGTACATTTATGCTCCTACGCCTCTGATCCTAGCAGGATGCTACATAATTGATTCCCTTAGCCAATCTCACCCACAACTAAGAGTTGCTACGACCCAAAGTCGAAGACTTCAATAAACAAATTTGTATCACACAGAAAAGTCTACGGTAATAGATAAATCCATCTCCCACGAATATACCTACGAGTTTTGTTATTTATTTTGATAAATCAAGGTGAACAAGAACCAATTGATAAACCAGACTTATATTCCCGAAGAACAGCCTAGTATTATCAATCACCTCACAATAATCTTAATCGACACAGCGAAAAAAGATATTGTGGAATCACAAACGATGAGACGAAGTGTTTGTGATTACTTTTCTATCTTGCCTATCGGAGATATAAATCTCAAGCCAATTATTACAATTGTACTCAAAACGATAGAAACAACAAGATCATATCACACAACTACAAGAAAAGTAGTATCGGTCGGTCTTCACAATCCCAATGAAGCCTTTAAGTCGTTAACCTAGTTTAGAAGAAGAAACCAAAGGTTAAAGGAGAATCGACTCTAGATTAGCACAACTAGTATCACACGTAAGGTGTGGGGATTAGGTTTCCCCGTTGCTAGAGTTCTCCCTTATAATAGTCTTTCAAATCAGGGTTTGCAATCAATGTTAGCTTGGTAACAAAGAATTCAATATTCATCGTTAGATGAAAACATGATTAGATTCAAGATAATATTTATCAACTGTTGGATCGAAACCTTAGCTTGTTACACACAAATGAAATGTCCAATTTTTGGTTTATGTAACCGTTCCCAAACATTAATATTTGTTGGTTCAACAATAGTTAACCAAATGGTTAGCCATATGATTACTTTCATATCCACCATATTCTTCTTCACCATAACTAGTCCAAATGACTCAAATGAACTAGTTAGAGAGTTGTTCAATTGCTTAGATCTTATGTAACTACACAAGACACAATCGAAGCAAAAAAGGTTTGATTCAC
Organism: Papaver somniferum; assembly: GCF_003573695.1. NCBI lineage: Eukaryota > Viridiplantae > Streptophyta > Magnoliopsida > Ranunculales > Papaveraceae > Papaver > Papaver somniferum. Next base: position 174,156,252 of record NC_039363.1, on the reverse strand, counting down.
TCGAATCGGTTCATGAACTTTATATCCACGGTTTTCAAAAGCATTCCTTAGTTTATATAAACATGAGTTCAAGAACAACTGATTTTAGATATAACCTACTCAAGTTCGCGGACTGGGTTCGCGGACTTAAGATCACGGAAGGAGTTCACAAACTCCAGCAGAAATTCTCGGGTCGAGAACTTCCGCCAATTAGCGGACTTGGCTCACGCCACACTCAGTTTCTCTTGATCAACAAAGTTCGCAAACTTTGGTTCATGGAATAAGGACTTATACATATATGTGTTTCCACAACAATGCTTATATCCTACCAATGGTTATGTAATCTAAACTCTCATTTCAATCACTGAAACATTCTAAGAGGACATTATATAGTCGTTGTTCACAGACCAGTTTTCGTCAGAACAATTTCCAAAGTGATTAAAACATAACATGACATTCGTCATCAGTTGAAGATGAATTTGTCTAAAGCGAAAGCTTACCAACACATATTTCGAGAAATAGATAGGCGAGTTAAACTCGACTCGAATAGCAAATGTGTATAATGAAAGTCTATATATCAAAACGACTTTTGTCTCAAGAATAGGAGATAGAGTAAATAGACTTTTGAGTGACAGATAAGTTCAAGTCTCCACATACCTTTTAGTCGATGAAGTTCCACCGGTTCCTTGAGTAATCCTTCGTCTTGTATGATGATTGCCATGGAGTTCTTGAGGTCAACTACACTTTCTATCCTAGTTCGAGACCTTACCTATAGTAGACTAGAAATAAAGACTTATAGTTTTGATCACTAACATTGACAAACATGCTTGAGATAGCAACGCATGCGAGGTCGACCGAGCAATGCTCTAACAATCTCCCCCTTTGTCAATTTTAGTGACAAAACTATCAATACATATAGAATACAAAAAATAATTAAATTAACTTTTGTAGATCATATTCCATACGCCTAATCTTCAACATTACTCGAAATCTTCGTCACTTCCAAGTACTCCAATGATCCCAAATATTGTAAGTTCAACATCATCGTTGTTGAAAATCCGTAGCTATAACAACGAGAAAAAAAGAGTTCTCAATCATTGTTATACAATGTCATAGTATCATTACACAACGTCAAAGTTCAATTGTGTCACAACTTTAACCACGATACTATGGTGATATGTATCACTCCTCCTTAGTCAATACTCCATCTCACATGGAAACCACTACCCCTTACATAATGATCTGAAAACCATATTTATTTGTAGTGTGAACTACATATTAATTCTCCCCCTTTTTGTCAATAAAATTGGCAAAGGTACAAGAACGGGATCCTAATGAAATTTCCGAAAGAGACATTTCTTGACCAAAAGAAAGCAAAAATGTATCATCTAATTTAGATGCAATCATAAAGCCGAAGCTAAATGCATTCATCAAGGAGTTTATAAAGATACAAGATAACCCCTATAATATTCCACAACCGCACTCCCCACAAAGATTTGGCAATTAAGCACAAGTTCAATTAAGAACTCTCCCCCATAAAATGTCATTCCCGAAAGAACAACAAGAGCGACCTTAATTTCGAAAGAAAAGAAGGATTTCTTTGGACATAACAAATCGCATACAAGTATGAATTTGAATCCAAAAAATTCAATTAAACTAACCACAAGAGAACCATGATTAGTCTAATCGAAATACACAACCAAACTAATAATTAGTCTAATCGAAATACACAACCAAACTAATCACAAAAGTAATCAATTTAATTGGTCATGCTCATCATAAGAAAACTTACGGAGCAACAACTAAATAACCAAACAAGATGATTAATTTAGTTGAATATGCTCGACGTAAAGTACCTCACGGAACAACAACAAAGCTAATCATAAGAATAATCAACTTGGTCGTTTTAATGCTCAACATAAAACACTTTACGGAGCCTCACATTAATAAAAAAAAATGGATCAGGGAAGATCAATACTGCTAAATACACAAGGATTCATTCTATTTTCCATCACTATTCGCCTAACGATATTCAATAGACACAATCCCTGCAAACAAAAGATTTTAACCTATCTTCCATCAATAATTGACATAATAGGCTTAACTTATGTATTTGTCAAAAGTCTATTCATTCTTTTATCAATACATGCATAGCGACATACGAAAGACTTTACTTTTGACAAGGTATGGTACAATCATAGTTCACGGACGTAAACACACATATCCCATAACAATATTGCAATATATAAAATCATAAAGATTAATACTGCAAAAATCATCTTCCAAACAAATTTAGAATTTAAAACAATAAATCTAAAAACATGAAGATGAAAACGTTGGACATAGCTATGTGTAATCACAATAATGGCTATTCCAAACTCTAGTTATTCTTCTAACAGAAACAAGAAAATAGAAGATTTACTAGGCAAATAAAATCCTATAAAGAACATGATCTGAAAAACACTAGACCCAGTCAGCAACCAGAGATTGAACATGGACGAGCTCATCGGTTGCTTTCTTCAGTTCGTTTTTCAGAAACTCAAGATTCCTTGTTGCGATTCCGAGTTGTTCACGTACGACTTCAAAATCTTGAAGAAGATTTCTTACCAGTTGTGATGACATCTGAATTGGTAGTTTTTTTTCATGATCAATGGCATGATAGCATGTTATGAAAACAGGATTCTCATCAAACTCGATAGTCTTCCCCTTCTTGACTTCATCATCTTCTTTTCCTCCATTCATTGTGCACACCAAAAATTGGTAAAAACCTTTGACCTTTCAGAATAGTGTACCACTGGATGATACCCAAGTATATAAATAAGTTCCATGGAAAACCCTAGGAGAACTTGTATACATTCGTGTGGGCCAGGAGTTCGTGCTCCGGTGGTCACGGCCTTAAGATGTGATCAAAAGAAAGGAGAATGAAGTTCGAATGTCAAGACTAATAGTTTAGAACCAACTATTTGGAGGAAGTACACGCAAACAAGAAATTTTCTCAAGGACGAAGGATCATGATTATCTACAAGAGAAAAACTGGAGCGAATCTCAACAGATTTTAAAGATCAAAAACAAGAAAGGAAGAGAAAACATACAACCTTGACAGCACTTCTCAAGACACACTTCTTGAGAACAATGAGCATCCTTCTTAAATTACAAGAGGAATGTTGTAGTGAGAAGTCATGGTGTATTAAGATGAGCATTTTGCTCATCAATTTTGACTTCTTCTTTTTCTCCTTCAGAAGGATTTAGAGATAAATCACATGACATAGTTGAAGGAGTTTTATTAAGAGGGGAACTAGGAGTACCTGAGTCGATCGCTTTCCATGTTTTTTTGATGCCACGTTTGAGTCTGTTTATGCTTATCTTAAGTTCTGAGACTCGATTATTGATATGTAAGCAATCTGGAGCTGAACTCTTGGATTTGAGGCCTTCTTCAGGGAGTGACAAGAAACTCGACCTTTCTTTCTTTCTCCTATGTCTTTTCCTATTTTTCAGAGTTATTTAAGAAGTCAGTTACTCTTCTGTCGTTCTTCCTTCTACCATTTTTCGTTCCACATGCACGATTAAGAAAAGACTTGTCATAGTAGCTTTCTTGATTTTCGAAGGTTCCCTTTACTCCAACAATGTGAGAGACAGGTTTGATGACTTCTTTAGACATCCATGCAAGCATGTTGTAAAGTTTTTCATTCCTTAAACGAAAACGACATATTCGCTCGGAATTTCCTTTATTTCCGCAATAATAGCAGTTAAAGGAATTATTCTTAACCGTTCTCGTGTGAGTAGATTTGGAAGAAGTAGAATCCTTGTTTTTAGCCACATTACAAGCTGCGGAAGTTTTTTCACATGAAGAATTATCAATATCTTTAACAAAATTGATCTTACTAGTTTTTGGAGCATCTATTCCTTTATAGCCCAGACCACGTGTATCACGATGTTCTTTACATGCTCCAATCATAGAAGACAATTTTGTAGAGATAGAATTGAATTTTCTCAGACTCTCTTCCAGTGATTTCACTTTATCAAGAGTAGCTGCAAGGTCAGTCTCCAAGGATTTTTCTTTGGCAAGAAGACTTAGTTCTTTGTCATCAAAACATTTTTTTTGAGAGTCATATCTTGTTTCAGCTTCTGCAAGTCTTTCTTTCAACACAAAGAGATTTCGGAGAAGATTATCACATTCAGACCTTTTTGTGCGTACATCTTCTTCACGATCTTTAAAGATAGATTGAGGAGAATATATCCACCATCATATCCTTTAAAGAGTTTTCTCAATTTTCTGTTTTCTTGACAAAGAGGAGTCATGTACTTACTCAAGCAAGTTGTTGACTTCTTTTCTTTCAAAGCATGGTCAAACAGATTGATATATTGAGAGACTTCCTCATCGATACTTTGTCCTTCTTCTGAATCACTTTCATCTGAAAGTTCATCCAACTTCTCATCAAGAGATTTTTATCAGTCGAATGCAGATTCAGTCAAGGAACAGGAAATAGAGTTTTTCTCGGAAGTTTCAGGACTTTGAAGCTCACCCGAGAGTCTCTCAACTGATGTTGCGTCATCATAGATAGTACTCTTTTCCATAGAGTCAAATCGCTACAAACAAAGACTTGTAAGGTCTTGAACGTGTTTGCCTTCTCTGATACCAATTGAAAAAGCGGGGGTACAACAACCACACCCAATATTTCGCTTGGCAATCTGTATGGACAAACTCCAATATACTTTCTAGAGAATCAACTAGACAGTCAGAGTCAATCTAGATAAAAAGTATATCAAAGAGTTTATATCTCAATCTCTCAATTTTTTATATACTCAAGCAAATAGAAATATGCGAGTCTTTATCAAATACTAGAGAGATAACTTGGGTGGTACCAAAGACTAATATCCAAGCGTCAATCAATTTAAATCAACAACCAAAAGATCGGATATTCTAATTGATTGAACAACGCACAACCTGTGATGTTTCAATTATATAACAAAATATAATGCGGAAAAGAAATAACACAGACACCAGAATTTTGTTAATGAGGAAACCGCAAATGCATAAAAACCCCGGGACCTAGTACAGATTGAACAAACATTGTATTAAGCCGCTACAGACACTAGCCTACTCCAAATTAACTTCGATCTGGACTGTAGTTGAACCCCAACCAATCTCACACTGATCCAAGGTACAGTTATGTTCATATGTCTCTGATCCCAGCAGACTACGTACTTGATTCCCTTAGATGATCTCACCCACAACTAAGAGTTGCTATGACCCAAAATCGAAGACTTTAATAAACAAATATTTATCATACAGAAAAGTCTACGGTGATAGATAAATCCGTCTCCCACGAATATACCTACGAGTTTTGTTCCGTCTTTTGATAAATCAAGGTGAACATGAACCAATTGATAAACCGGATTTATATTCCCTAAGAACAACCTAGTATTATCAATCACCTCACAATAATCTTAATCGAGCTGCAAAATAAGATATGATGAGACGAAGTGTTTGTGATTACTTTTATATCTTGCCTATAGGATATATTAATCTCAAGCCAATTATTACAATTGTACTCGTATGATTGAAACAACAAGATCAGATCACACAACTACGAGAAAGTAGTATCGGTCTGGCTTCACAATCCCAATGAATTCTTTAAGTCGTTAACCTAGTTTAGAAGAAGAAACCAAAGGTTAAAGAAGAATCGACTCTAGCTTAGCACAACTAGTATCACAAAGAAGGTGTAGGGATTAGGTTTCCCAGTTGCTAGAGTTCTCCCTTGTATAGTCTTTCAAATCAGGGTTTGCAATCAATGTTAGCTTGGTAACAAAGCATTCAATATTTACCGTTAGATGAAAACCTGATTAGATTCAAGTTAATATCTTTCAACCGTTAGATCGAAAACTAGCTTGTTACACACAAATGAAATGCACGTTTCTAGGCTTGTGTAACCGTACCCTAACTTGTACATTTGTTGGTTCAACAATAGTCAACCAAATGGTTAGCCATATGATCACTTTCATATCAACCATATTCTTCTTCACTATAACTAGTTCAAGTGCCTCAAATGAACTAGTTAGAGAGTTGTTCAATTGCAAGGAAATCTTATGTAACTACACAAGACACAATTGAAGCAAAAACGATTTGATTCACTCGAATCGGTTCATGAACTATATATCCACGGTTTGCAATTTGCATTCCTTAGTTTATATATAAGAATAAGTTCACAAACATCGTTTTTAGATATAACCTACTCAAGTTCGCGGACGGAGTTCACAAACTCCATCAGAATTTCTCAGGACGAGAACTTCCGTCAGTTCGCGGACTTGGTTCACGCCACCATGCCGGTTATCTTGATCAACAAAGTTCGCAAACTTCGGTTCAAAGAATAAATACTTATACATATATGTGTTTCCACAACAATGCTTATATCCTCCAATGGTTATATAATCTAAACTCTCATTTCAATCATTGAAACATTCTTAGAGGACGTTGATGTTCTATAGTTGTTATTCACAAACTAGTTTTCGTCAAAGTAAGCAATTTTCAAAGTGATTGAAACTTGTCATGACTTTCGTCACTAGGTAAAGATGAACTTGGCTAAAGCGAAAGCTTACCAACACATATTTTGAGAAATAGATAGGCGAGATAAACTCGGTTCGAAATAGAAAATGTGTATAATCTAAGTTTATATAGCAAAACGACTTTTGTCTCAAGAGAGGAGATAAATAGACTTTTGAATGATAAATAAGTTCAAGTCTCCAGATACCTTTTAGTCGATGAAGATCCAATGGTTCCTTGAGTAGTCCTTCGTCTTGTATGATGATTTCCATGGAGTTCTTGAGCTCAACTACACTTTTTATCCTAGTCGAAGACCTTATCTATAGTATACTAGAAATCAAGACTTATAGTTTTGATCACTAACATTGACAAACATGCTTGAGATAGCAACGCATGCGAGGTCGACCGAGCAATGCTCTAACACGTCTAATTTAAGATTCAAGCTAAGTTTGCTTAGAAACTAAGCAATCAATCTCCATCGTCAGATGTTTTAACTTGATACACACACAAATGAAATATACTTATATTCATATATGGATGAACCGTACCTAAACGTGTATAACAAGTTGGCTCAGTAATAGTTATTCGAAGTTTGCCATATGAACACTTTTAGCTTAGCTATATCCATCTAATACTTCTAGACTCAATCTGATAATCGATAAATCAATCATGATAGTATCTAAATATGTTACAAGATAGTTGTTCAAATGTTCACTATTTCATAGAAATATATATGACCATTTGAAACATATTCGACATGGTTTGTAAGAGTACAAAGTACATATACAAGAACCAATTCATTAACATAATGCCACGGTTAGCAAACTAAGTTCGCATACCTTAATAAGTTAAAAATCCAGGGACTTTTGTTCGCAAACAGAGTTCACAAACGAACCTGAGTTCATGAGTATCTACAATAGTTAGCATACGAGTATGTGAACCAGTTGTCATAATTATCGATTTTAGAACCTCACCATCGAGTACTCGAACTACCATTTCATACCTTGCCTAGTTTTGCCGTTCGCAAACATTGTTCGCAAACCAGAGTTCCTGACCCATAACAGATAAAATTATTCGCAAACACAGTCCGCAAACAAGGGTTTCGCACCCAAACTAGTACTTCGCAGTTCACATACTGAGTACGCATACTGTGCTGTATCCAGACATTGGTAGCAGTTCTAAAACTCTCGTTAATCGATTTGAAACATCCTTAGAAGATAACAATGGTAATCTTAAACATACCACTAGCTTCAAGTAATTTTCAATGATTAATTGATCAATACGAAACATCCCAAGTTAACATCAAATGATTGTCTCACACAGATCATGTAAGATCGATGTTTAAGGTAATTTTCACATGATCATATTGACTTAATGTTTAGTTTCAAACAAATGAATTATTCATAACTAAAATTTGTCAAGTAGGCGATGAAGTCAAGACATATCTAGAGAATTATTCAAACTCGTATTTCGATAATTATATAAATGAGATAAACTCGACTCGAAATTTCAGTCGTGTATAACACAAAGTCTATATAGCTATACGACTTAGTCTCATTAGAAGATAGAATTGAATAAACTTCTGAGTGATAGATAAGTTTTTCTCTCCACATACGTTTTGTCATCGAAGTTCCTCTAATCTCTTAGATCTTCTTCTTCAAATAGTGAACGCCGTGAAGTTTAATGCTCAACTACACACTTATATCCTAATTAGAGACATAGCCATAAGTATACTAGAAATCAAGTATATAGTTTTGATCAACTAAACTTGACAAACAAGCTTGAGATAGCAACGCTTGCGAGTTCGACCGAGCAATGTTCTAACAACTATAAAAACTACATCAATTTTTGGCGCCGCCGAGGCGAACTTGTACTTAGGTTTAGGTTTTAGATTTTTATTTTTTAGTTTAGCTACGATTTTATTTTATTAATTTATAGATTTTACTTCGGTATTGTTTGTTTTTGGTGTGCATGTTTGACTCAAAGATAAAGATGAAAAATTGGACCTGCCTTCAAAAAATGGAGAAAATCAGAGATTTTGTTTTATGAACTTTTATTTTGCTAATTAATTTCCTTATTTTATTTTTGGACTTATATATTTTTTTTGGTTGCTTTTTTATGTTTAGTATTTCACAATAACAAAAAAATAACACGCACGCACACACCAATTGCATTTCCTGGCACGGATTCTTAGGAAAATTCGTAGGATAGTACGGTGAACCCTCTGCACGTTATCATCTAAAACACCAAAAACCTCAGCCTTGTACCTTTGACCAGTCCTTGACAGTAGGTATATATTTTTGTGGTAACCCAAGCTTACCTAAAATAGTGAACCTAACATTTGCATGTCCACTGATTTTTGTTTAATTCTTGTATATGTCGAATTCGATTATCACTAAGCGTAAAAAAAATGCTCTGGGTCATTTTATTAGTTAAAAACCTAGTAGTTGTATCTCGAAGACACTAATTTATAAAGTCCTATTTTTAGTGAGAAAAGTACCCCTAGTACTCTGACTGTGCCAGCAATGACAGTTGTGAGAGGTTACATGTACCCAACTAGGTTTAACTGACCATCATGCATAAAGTTACCTGCTACTATGACTAATTTTGTGTTGAAACCTGGTATTATTTTTAGTGAGGAAAGATGAAGAGAATATGTACTTTCATGTAAGAGACTTTGAGGAATCCGCGTAACAGTTAGGATTAAAGACCTTAGTGATGAAGTTTTAAAACTTAGATTGTTCCTTTTTTTTGAGAGAGAGATAAAGCTAAGTCATGGTTGTATAATTTTCCATCAAAGTCCATATCAACATGGGATGAACTTACTTCTTCTTTCTTCCAAAAGTTTTACCCAAAACATAAAAACTCGTCTATTGGCTAGAAAATTAGTGTCAGTATGCAACAAGAAGGAGAGGCTCTTTATATTTTTTAGAAAGATTCAATAATATCTTGTCACAGTGTCCCCATCATGTGTTTGAAAAAAATAAAACTAGCGCATATTCTTTATGACAGGTTAGAGTAGTCGACCAAAGTCGTGGTGAGTTATTATGTGTTGGTAGGTTCTTGAATAAAACTGATGAGTAACCATATTCCTTTTTATAAGAAGTGGATGAAAAATCATTACAATGAGAGTCATGTGTAGAACCTCCTAAAAGACTTTGGAAAACAGAAATAACACAAATATGGTAGAATCAAGCTTTAAGTTAGGTGCTAAGTTTGCTTCCTTATCTAGACGGTTAGAAGCTTTAGAAATCGAGTCAGTCTAAACATCGGTCTTTTGTTGAAAATAATGGTAGGATTGATAGAACCCAATAATTCATTTTGGGAAGGACATATTAGTGAAGAGCAAGCTCATGCTCTTTATAATAAATCTAGATTTGATAACCGTCAAAAGTTTGATCCATATTCAGAGAGCTATAAACCCATATGAAGAAAGCATTCGAAATTATTATGGTCATAGGGTCAAAATAAAGTCCAGACTAGTAATTAATCCAAGAATCCAACAGAGCCAACTTCCTCTCAAAACTTTTCCAGAAAAGGGAATAACCATCTTAGAAGGAACTCTTAATCTATTATCAAAGACTTAGTATAATTTTTAACAGAAAACTAAGCAGAATTTTCAATCTAGTGCCCAGAGTCTTGCTAAGTTAAAACTTCAAGTAGTTCAAATAGATAAGACTCTAAGTGACAAAGAGAAAGGAGGGTTCCCTAGTGAAACCAATCCTAATCCCAAGGGAGAGAAACCGTTCAATCAAGTGAAAGCAATTATACCCCTTAGGAGTAGTGGACAATGAGGTAACTATGCCCCATAATGAACTTATTGTAGTTCACCCCTCAGGACCACCAGTAGCTGAAGAGACTGATAAAGTCCCCATGATGCCAATTCGGTTCCTGATGAGGCAGATTTTGTGTCTAAATCCCCATTCCCATAGCTACTAGTATAAACAAAGAAGGAACCCGACTTTAATGACATATTGGAGATTTTTAAGAAAGTTACCATAGACCTTCCTTTATTAGATGCAATTAGGTATCTTCCTACGTGTGCTAAGTTCCTTAAGTATATGTTTACGCGAAAAGAAAAGATTAGTGTCCCAAAGAAAGCCTTTTTATCTAGTCATGTAAGTTCGATTATGCAGAACAACATAACTCCTAAGTACAAAGACTCAATCTCCCCTAACATTTCTTGCACAATAGGTAATTACCGGGTAGAAAAAGCTTTACTTGACTTAGGAGTCAGTGTGAACTTACTTCGTACCATGTGTAGCTACAACTAGGACTTGGTGAATTGAGACCTACCAAGATAACACTCCAGTTAGCTGATAGGTCTGAGAAAATTCTACTTGGTGTTATAGAGGATGTTCTTATTGAGGTCGATAGGTTTATTTATCTAGTGGATTTTTTTGTCCTAGATAAGCAATGTGTCCCTGACCCGGAGAACCAGATACATGTGATTTTAGGTCGCCCATTTTTAGTTACGTATAATGCGATCATTAGCTGATGAAATGGTATTATGAATCTATCCATTGGTAATATGACTATTTTTAGGGAATTGCTCGGTAAAACTCATAAGTGTTGCTATCTCAAGCTTATTGTCAAATTTAGTTGATCAAAACTATATCTTGATGTCTAGTCTATTAGTAAGTCTCGGATTCGGATAAAAGTGCGTAGTTGAGTACCATACATAACTGCATTCTACCGTTTGAAGGCGAAGATCAATTGAATATTTTAGAGAACTTCATCAATAAAAGCTAAGTGAAGAATGAACCACCTATTACTCAACTTTCCACTTTTCTATCTATGAGAGTATGTCGCATGACTAAAGTGGACTTTACGTGCATAACAGAAATTTCGAATCAAGATTATCTTGATTAATTATGCTCCAAATATGTTGACTAAGCTTAAGAACATTTGTTCATACTTGATGAATTTGGTTAAGAACAATTTATTGTTTATGACCTAAATTATGATTCAAGTTAATCATTTGAAAATAACATGAAACAGTAGTATGTGTCATTGATGTTATTCGAGAATGTTTCAAATTGATTATTAGCTAGTGATCGTGCTTCAATATAATAAGGAAGCTTTAGGGCAGACCATACGGATATTAAGGACATATGTCCTACAGTTTGTACGCATCAGATTCACTTAGATGGTGAACCACCAGATTATAACCTAGAAAAAACAATTGACCATTTTCAGGAACCTGATGGTCTAGATATTAGAAATATGGTGACTAGTCTATCTAGAGACACCCAAAATTCTAAGTTTGGGTGGACTTGAAATACATGCATCTACCATTTCATAAGAGTATCTTCATAGATAAGTTCAGTTGTTAGAAACCCATCCTCTGGTTGATGTCGTTTACCCAGGAAATAATGCCAAGATTGACTTTGTTTTCCACCAAAAACTTTTCTTCCAATTGTGGGAATATATAAGTTTAAAATGTGTCAGTTATTAAGTTTTGAGATTAAACTTAATTACTTTAGGAGATTAGTATCAACATATTTGCTGAAGAATGATCACCACTTCCATTGTGGTCAACTGTGTGAGTCAAATATGATTGACTTTGAGGATCCACAATTATTCAGGTTATTATTATGTGCCTACAACCTAAGTTCTTAGCTGAGTTTTTCTAGACTCTACAACCCGATCCTTAAGATCCTGCCTATAAAGAAATTTATCCCGTAAAAACTTTTCATTTAGACCCTTTTATAGAGCCTGAACCACAACTAGATGTAGTTGTCTTAAACATAAAATTAGGGGTGTGCTCGGTTTATTCAATTTCTTGGCAAGTTTTTTCCCATTATTTGGGATAACATTATTTGATCTAGATGACCCACAGCTGTTCCAGCCGTTACTATATAATTTTATGAGGTGATTAATCCTTTCTTACTCGGGCTGAAGACTTTAAATTAGCACTTCTTGGGAGGTAACCCGTGCTCATGCGACACGGTAATATCCTTCCTTATATCCCTTTTCTTCAATTGGTAACAGTTTCTCATTTTTCATGCTTTTAATTTCATATTTAGAACATTGAGGATAATGCTAGATTTAAGTTTGGAGGTGTGAAAGAAACTTTTAGTTGCATTTTGAAACTCTAGAGTCTAGAAACTTGTGCCAATTCAGAATAACACTAACCAATCCGAGTCGATGGTAGCATATTGGTTGTAGGAGTTGAGGGAACCAAATTAAATAGTTTATTCATATTAGGACAGAGCTTAGGTGTTAGACATAACATGGTAGTTTCACAATATCTCGGAGTCGACGTCGTTACCATATCACTTTCTATTTTTATTTTTGCAAACTTTATGTGTTCCTCTAAGTGATTTTACGGGGCACTAGTACCGACTTGATTGTCTCTACTAGGATGAAGTAAAGTGATTGACACACTAAAAAAATGAGGCCAATCGGTATTAATTATAATATATAGGGCCCTTGTGTATACCGTATGAGTTGGCCTAGAATCAGGATATAGACCGATGAGACCCTTGTATATACCAGTTGAGTTGATACTAGAGTTAGGATTCAGACCAGTATCCCGGTCCATTAGGATTTATCTTGGCATTGACGGTCATATTGATATTCTTGAAAACACCGTTCACCTTAGTCAACATTTGCAAACCTTTTATCTCCATATCCATCTTCTTAATCTACATGTGACTGTGATTTGTTGACTCCATATACTGATGTCCATAGTACGACTATCCGAGTAGAGCTCTGTCACTTATATATAAATTTAAGTATGCTTGAATGCAAACTCGTGTACACCAATTGAATTCACATCAAGGGTAATTCCTCCTGTATCTAATGAGAGTATGCCAACTAAGGATATCTTTTAGTATCGTTTGTAGATTCTTCATAAGTAGTTAGGGTCCGGAGTAAAGGTTTTGTGGGTATATACACTCTTGTAAATCCTCCCGAGACTATAACTCGACCACTAGGACCACATAGGGGTTCAAGGGGTTGTTGCACACGTTAAGTGCATTCGTGATTCCTACAACAATGATTTAGGATTTTATTTTCTAGATTAGATTTTCTAGAGGACTAGCAAATAATAAGTTGGGGGCTATTTGATAGAAACATTTTTGTGTCTGATTTGTCTCAATTCTATATATTGTTAGTGCTCAATTTTGTACTTATTATGGTGTTTTATGTGTGTGTAGTTATATTTGGAGACAAAAACTCTTGCGGAAAAAAGTTGCTCGAAAAGTGATATTTGCATCCCTGACAAAATTATTATAGGCACCCCGAAAAAGTGCTAAAGGCACACTAGAATTGTGTTAAAGGCACCCGAAAGAATTGGTAAAGGCACCATAAACAATTACTAATACACCCAAAAATTAGTATTTGCGCCTCAGGAAAAGTGCTAAAGGGAATTCACAGACGGATATGGGCACACTGTCTTCTTCCCCATTTTGAATTATAGCTTTGCCGGGCAAATAATTGGCAAATTAGGGTTCAAATTTTGGATAGGTTCCAGGGAGATTCAATCGCTAGATTTGGATGGGATTGACCTGTTTGGGATAAACATGGATGGTATGGTTGTTGGATAAAAAAGAATTGAGCCGGATAGTCGGATTTTCACTAAAACAGAAAATAAAAGATATATCGCATATTTTGATTATTTTTGGAAATTCAGTGCGGTTTAAGGGAAGATAAACTCTTCCAAAGATTCTTATCAATCTAATAGAGTGTTTGGAAGGAATTATACATCCCACAAAAGCGTAAAAAAGACTTAAAGTGAAGATCCCATAACTTGGAGAAGTAAAAACAAAGAGATTTAATCAGGAATTTTAGGGTTTGTTAGGTGTAGTCGAGTCCTAAAAGAGTTCACTCAACTTTAGAAACGCTTTGAAAATTACAGAGGCAAAAACACAGAGAAAAATCGAGTTGCAGGAAATTGTTTATGTTGTTGTTGAGATGAAGAACAAACCGCCAAGAACTGTCGCTCTTCGACAGTGATAACGATAGAAAATTGTAACACTTTCATTCAAATTTGCAACACTTATGTTCAATCTGCAATTCTTAGGTCGTAACAGTCATACTGTAATGCCTATACAACGTTGTAGTTTCTCTCGTTTATCTTATTTTCACCTCCTCGTACACTTTTGAGCCATGAATAATTATTTTGAGCGAGTGATTAATATGAGGAGGTAAATCCCTTTGCTGAGGCGACGGAGGAAGCCATTGTGTCAATAAAGTGGTATATTTATATTTTAATTAATTTTGTAATTTCTTTTATGATTATTTGCTTTGATTAAAAATTGATTTAAGAATTTTTATTAAGCAATTGTGATTTCTTTTGATGGAGCATGCTTAGCATAGTGTTGTTGATGTTCTATATTTCTTATTTACAATTGTTACTTTGAAAATCCACTTTTGCATCATATTAGATTCACCTTAAACGTAAAGAATTGCACGAATATTGATTAGATTGAATCACTTTATTGGTTAATGGTGGAATCCCAAGTCGAATTACTCCTCTTTATTGATTAGATTGAATCACTTCATTGGATTGATTGGCCTATGCACTTCTCTTATTACTTATTTGTATCCCCATGTTCCTTTGATATAAATCGATCCTTCAACAACCAAATCTCAATTTATAGAAAGCCTTAGATGGTTACCTTATGAAAACATCAATTTTTAGATGGCTATAGACGGTCTCTCTAATTTCTTCGTGATATTGACCATATTTGTGATCCCTATTTGCATTCGTCAATGCTTTTTATAATCTTGATATCAACTTTCAATCGAG
This sequence comes from Papaver somniferum, assembly GCF_003573695.1. NCBI lineage: Eukaryota > Viridiplantae > Streptophyta > Magnoliopsida > Ranunculales > Papaveraceae > Papaver > Papaver somniferum. The sequence goes on along the minus strand of NC_039363.1, from coordinate 174,140,974 downwards.
TTTCTTTTTTCTTTTCTTTTTTTTTTTCTAGAAATTTAGTTTAGAATCAAAACTTTTACAGGTCTGGGAATAAAAAAAAAATTATCACTATAAAAACTACATTACAAGTGCTTTACGATCTTCAAGTAAAGTCTTTAAAATCTCACTCTTTTTCGTGAAGAACAAAGATGTGGAAAATAATCTTATGCAACTCACACAAAATTTTCCAAGGGATGGATTGTGTGGTTACATGAAAACTTTATTTATAGTCAATATCAAGGCTAGATAGGTTTCTTAGAAATAAAGCTACGTTGTATAGGAAAGGAAACACCAAGCACTTGAAAAAGATAGGCTTTTTGTCACGTATTTCCGGTTTTAGTTTGCAAATTGTTGTTAAAAGTTTGTGTACACTATTCACGAACTCAACCTTACCCACACATCACTATTCACGAACTCAACCATTATTCAAGGATAACTTTGATAACATACTTTACTACTTAAACCCAATCTAGTCTGCAACTGACTTTAGTAGACTAAATCAATAATTCGCTTTGTCATCTAAATTTGACAACTGATTTGACATACCAACGCCAGTGGGTTTAACCAAGTAATTCTCTAACAATCTCTCTCTTTGTCAATTTTAATGACAGAATCATTTTACATTTGCTTTAATTTCACTATGATTCTTGATTTCATGAATCTTCAACGCCTTTGATTCTGTATATGTTCATTATGTACTTGTTGAAGATCCCTAACATATTAACAACTTATGAGAATACTCAAGTTAGAGTATTTAAAGTGAATAATCAATCTACTCAGGTCGTTATGCCAATGCGTAATATTTTTACCCGCTTCAACGTCCACTTGTACCAAAACTTTGAAGTAATACTATGGTGTATATTCTCCCTTTTATTCCTTACTTGTCTCTTTTGAAGCTTGCAATTCATTCCCCCTTACATATTGCTCCAAGAAGTTGTATGCTATAGTAGAATATTATTAAATAATTTTCCTCCTTTTTGTGAACAAAATTGGCAAAGTCAGAAAGAGAAGGGATAATGACACAAAAAAGTCATTGAGAATAAAGATTACATAAGAAAGTTATGACGATTCCACTAAGTTTTGCAACTTAGCATCTTAATTAAGGAGAGAAAAGATACATTCATAACACATAATTCGACAACCACACTCTCCACAAAGATATAATAATGAAGCACAAGTACAAATTGAACTCTCACTCGTTTGGCTAGTTATCATTCTCAAGGTAACAACAAAAGCGACTTTTCTCTAAAATAAGAGGATTTTTAATATTGGATTTTAGCAATCCCACAAGGACATATGAGCTAAGAATCAATCATTAAAAGAATCTCATGTTTCTAATCAAGAACCACAGAATGGTAAATTAATTTTCTCATGGTAATCAAACAATACACTATATTTTTTATTTTTTTATTTTTTTTAATTATCAATCTCTTTTGGCTCGGCTAATTGAGCCAAATAGAAAGAACAAATTTACAAAATTGTGGCCCCAGTGGAGTAAAAACTACTCGATAGATAATATCCCACGATTCAGGAAATTTGTCAAAATGGATTGTTAACTCCTTTTGTTGCATCTGTGACGACTTTTTATGGCCAATTTTTACTTTGAGATTTCAAAAACTTGTCATGGTTAAAAGTCTATGACGATAACGGTGGTAATGGTAATGAAAAATTGTACATGTCCATTTTTATTTCAAAATTGACAAGGATCGCCATGGTTGAAATTTAAGACACCGATGACACAAAATACCCTCCCAAAATTTCAATTAGAGTGATCAAGGTCGATAAATTTATATCATAATGACTTAAAACAGTCATCATGGTGTATAAATTTGAACATTGACGACTTTTCATGGTTACTTTTTATTTTAAAATTTTGGAAAATTGTTATGGTTAAGATTTAGAATGACGACGATTACAATTGATATCGTAAAGTTTATTTTTGTTTCAAAACTGACAAGAGTTGTTATGGTTGAAATTAGAAGACGACTCTATTTTTTATATATTTTCTTTATCCATATTTTAAATAAGCCATCATAGTCGTGATTTATCGACCATGCCACACATGAAAAAGAAAAATTTAATTAAAAAAAAACAAATAAAATAAATGAAAAATAAAGATAAATGAACACTAAAAAAGTAATTAAACTAAATATATAAATAAGATAAGACATGTCACAATTAACGATTAAGATAATCTAGTCTTTTTACCAAATTTACACACCCCTTATCCACTTTCCACATACGGAGCTAAAAATTGACAGATCTTCCATAAAACCCACAACTCCCAGCTAAACAAGGAAAAAAATGAACTCAAATGTTTTCTTTGAAGCATTTTTCAAGTTCACGACTAATTAGAAAGCCTTTTTACTTGCACATTATTTAAATTTTTTTGATTTAATATTATCACGATTTCGCAACTTTCAATTAACCATCTTAAGACAATACTCTTGATTAGTAACATCATTTTACTCATCTTACTGTTGGAAGACTGTAATATGTATTTCTTACATAAATACTATCAAATATATATCTCAGTTAACGGATGTTTTTTTCTAAACTTATATATATATATATATATATATATATATTATTCTATGTGAATTTGTAAACACCTAGATATTAGTTTCTTTTTTTACATGAAAACACGGTTCTGTGTGATTTCATAAATACCCAGATAATAGTTTCTTAATTCAAATATTTGCATATAAATGACGATGGGGGTTGTATTTGGTCAAGAAATCTTAATTTTCTATTGCTAATAGTACTGGGCTCTCATTTGACAATTTATTATTCTGCTCTTCAAGATGGGTGATTACCAATGTGTGGCGATCCTTCGTCTAAAAATTGCACAGCGTCAACAACAAGCCAATAGAACCTATGAGAATCTCGTTCAATGGAGGGGAATTATTAGAGTTGTCTGTTTATGAGGATAAAGCTACTACGCGAGAGAGGTTACAAGTTAACAGATAGATTAAACTAATTTTGTTTGATATATATGCACATTCATGACAAAAATTTACATGCATGTTTGAAACAAATGAAGATTATAACCATTTGATTTATTGGTTTCTAATTCAAATATTTCGTAATTATAGCTATAATTGTAAATCTAAATCTATCTAGATATGCTGAGAACGGGGGAATCATGACAACCTTATTTGGTTGCTTGGTTACGCACATGCTCTACTGATGCATATTATTCCAAAGGGAGACATTTTGAGGCAGCACTATAAAGAGCGTTCATCTTTTTTTCTCAGTGAGGCAAAAAGGATTGACCCCACAAATGATATTTATAGTAATTCAAACAAGGTATTTCTGATTTTGAAAGTTTTTAATAAGTTTCTTGTTTAAGCATGTGTTTGATTATGAGTTTTTTTTTCTTATAAACAAGGTATTTCTGATTTTGAAAGTTTTTAATAAGTTTCTTGTTCAAGCATGTGTTTGATTATGAGTTTTTTCTTATACTCAGGATACTGTAAAAACTTTCTTCACAAGCAGGTTTACGTGGGGTGCTGTTAGTGTTACTGATGGTGTCCTATTCTGTGTGTGGAAATACTCCTTCGGAAGAAAGAAGACTTAGTTTAGAACTGAACAAGCTTGATAATATTTAAGTATCTAAAACCTAAACAACGGCTAATATCTCTTCTTATTATTCTTCTTTTTCTTTTACATCTATTTGTCAGTTCCGGTTATCATTTGCTTTCTCTTCTTTTTTTTGCCCTCGTTTGTAGGCCGTACAATATCTGCACCATTGGTTGAACTTCGTAACTTTTCCTCTATCGTTTGTGTTTTGTTGTTGTTAGTAAGAGAGCACAGTAGGTACTATAATGTTTAACAATTACTCTATTTGGTTTATTAATCTGTTACATCAATCTTAATTATTCTTCCTTGTCATCATTGTTTTTCTTTTAACAATATTAATCTAGTTTGAGTGTCTTGAAAGATTTTTCAAAATTTGGTTTATTAATCTGTTTTTTTTTTGAAAGTTATGTACCCCGAGAAAACATAAAAATATCAATGACTAGTCAGAATCCCACTAGGACAGCCTTCAAAAATCAATGGCACTGGAAACAAAATTAACCCATATGAAAGATAAATAAGTTCCAAAGGTGTAGCTAAGAGCTTCTCCAATGGTTGTTATTGGTATTTTCAATTCCCTCCGTCCCCATTATATAAGCGGAAAAGTAGAATTCTCTTAGAATAAGAAAATGTTTGGTTTTTATAAATTTTCCTAATTGTACCTGATTCACCCTTATCAATTCCAATACATTTGTCTAGTAAATATGGAAAATATTTATATATTAAAAGTTTTTATCTCACAAAAGTATTTAAAAAACGTAATTGTTCTTGGGATTTACTAAAGGCATTAACTAAGTTTGTCAATATCATACTCTTTAATAATGATATATAGGGAAGAAATCACATTGGAAATAGATATCCGCCTATATATAGGGATTACCTTTTTTTGACGAAGGGAATATGTGGCAACACAAACAAGACATCTTCGTTCTTTCTTTAAGTTCGGGCACACTCATCTACGATGGTGTTGTTTATGATCATTTTTAATTAAATGCAAAATTAATTTTTAGCAATTCGTTTTATTAGAGCTAAAAATGATTATTTAATATGTTGCAAATTTGCAATTAATTTTAGTTAAGCAAAAACCCATTAGGATAGCTTGACATCAATGTCAAGGTAAATGCCTAAAACTAGACATTCACCATGAAATTTTCACACTGATTTAGGAAGTTGGAGAAGAATTTTAAGAAAAATGAATGCCTATTCTACGTGTATTTAGACATTTGTTTTCACATACATTCCGTAGGAGAAGCTCTAAATAACTTCCAGAAACTGGATCATAGAGATCCTCATGTACAAACCAAATATAACCAGATTTCCAAGAGCTAAGCAGCTAGGCTTCTTTCACCCTAAAATCACATTATTTAGAGAAGATGCAAATTATTCAAACATTGTTGTAGGAACATGAGTGGGAAAATGTCAGACCACCACATGTGGAGACATGCATGTAGACTTCACTCTTTGTACTTGACACATGTAAGGTTTATTCTGTGCTGACCAACAAGTATACTACTCAAATCCCTCTATTGAATGTACTCTTTATGTATATAAAGGAGGAAGTAGACAAGTATGAGAAGTACTGATTTCCCTTTTCTCTTCTCTTTAATACTATTCTCTCTTTTATCTTATGTCTTACCATTTTACTTTACCACGTTATCAACACCTTACTCCAAATAATTAAGACTTTGTTTAATCAATTAAGGTAGGAAATTTTGTTCTCTACATCAAATACAATCATTAAAGGAGGTCTTTTTTGTGTGTGTGTGTGTGTGGAACATTCTTCTAAAACTTGTTGCACATGCATGTTGTCTCTTCCTTGAAATTAATGTGTTTATCTTCTTCTTTATTACATACCCATATGCATGGAATAAATATAAATCATTTCCTGATTTTTATATATTGTTCTCCTTCTTTTAAGGATATTAATTATTCATGATAGTGATAGTTTGTACTTTTACCATATGTTTTTCCTTACCCTTGAAAATGATATATGTACCAATTTGGTTTGTAAATGGTTTTCCCTTGTTAAAACCATAAAGAAATTTGGTTAATTAATTTTGTGGACTGGGTTATGATCAGAGATTGGACTATATGACATACTCATAATACCATAAAGAAATTTAGTTTTGGTATCCATCTTGGCCATAAAGAAATTTGGTCACGGGAAAAATGATACCGGGGTTTGTCGTGGAGTCAGAAGGACTTGAGCACCATATTAATGTCTTTTATTTTGTCTATGTAGATGGACCCAATTCGACCGTAATTCAAACTTTTGGACTCAGCAGGACTTGAGTTCCACCGTTGGGTATCTGATGTGGAAACCACCTTCGTGGCAAAGGACTACACCTCCACTATAAAGCCATTTGCCGACGCTGCTCCGACAACTGAGAAAAACAAAGCTCATGCTCTTATGTTCCTCAACAGGCACATCGATCCCAACGCATGTTAGGATCGATGTGCCTCTTGAGGAACGACATCGTGGCAGTTATCATTGCGTTCTACTGTTTGAAGGTGAAGATCAAAAGAATATTTTGGAGAACTTATTCAACAAAAGGTAGGTGAAGACTGAACCACATATTTCTCAAGTTATATTCATTTTTCTATCTATGAGATGATGTCGCATAACTAATTATACTATCATGCATATTCAAGAATTTCGAGTTGAGAACTAATTACCAAGTTAAGGGACTTCTCGAAATATAATGACTAAGCTTAATGAATTTTTTTTCATACTTGATGAATTTCGGTTAAGGACAATTTGTTGTTCGCAATCAAAATCATGATTCAAGCTTTATCAGCCTGGAACGGTTATATGTGTCATTGATGTTATTCGGTAATGTTTCGAACCGATTTAGAGAGAAATATAAAACTAATATAGATTCAAATATAAGAAAGTGTTATTAGTCTTACAAACTGAGAAAACTGCTATAAGTCTGAAGCCGTATATTACATATATTAGTACACGTAACAAGGTAGCTATATTTCGATAAGCAGATTTGTGGTACGCATATTCTTATGCACATCATGTAAAAATCTGTTAACTCGTGAACCGGATCGGTAAGCATACCAATATGCAAACCGAAGAGGAACTGTGGTTACGAAACCGGTTTGGCATCCATACCCGTATACGTACCAAAAAAGTTAAGTATTCCAGAACTCGGTTTGTGTATCCATACCAGTACGCATACCAAAATAGTTATGTGGACTCCGGAACCAGTTATAGTCTTAAGGTACACATACCGGTAAGCATACCTAAATAGTTCTGTGAACTCCGAAACTTGATTGTGCTTAATAGTATACAAACCGGTACACTCATTGTGACTGACCTGACTCACAAACGGCTGCGGTATTTGTACTTTGTACATCTACTAACCATGTCGATTATTATCAAATGCAATATAAGATAATTTCTTCAAGATAATTAGTATCAGATCAAATTTCTAAAAACACTATAGACTTATTTGATCACATGATTGTGACTAATGTTTAAGGTCTTAGGTGTTTATGAAAATAATTTTAAGTTGATAGGTTCAAATCGTATAGTTTCGGCTAACCACCTTGAACATAATCTTTATACACGGTTCAGTTACGGTTTCACCTAACCAGAGTGTATATCTTATTTATGTAAATCAGATTCAAAGATTCATCTAATGGTGGATATTGTTTGCTTGGTTCGGAAGCTATCGTAGCTTAAACCTAAAGCAACTCATGCTTTGAAGAACTTCAAGCAACTGGGATCTTTGAATCCTAACACTACTTTTTGGTGTGTCCTAGTTGTTACTAGATTCGTCATCTTCCTAAAACCCTTTTAGGGTTTAGCGACTACAAAAAACTCACAGAGATTCGTGACGTCAGGTCCAGTTATCTTTTATCTTGATAACTTGAGTATCCTGATCTTGATCAATTGTTGAGCTGCTCACTTGATCAAGATAAATAGTAATCATCAAAGTTCTCTTCGTCTCAGACTTTGTTGATTCCGCAAGTTTTAATAATAATCTAGGTTGCACTTCGGGTTGCATAAGTCTGGATTTTGAGGTTAGCTAGACTCAGTTTTTTTTTTTTTTTTTAGACAAAGGCCTTTAGAAATGCTAATGATCCCCCTCAACTGTAAGTAGTAACCAAACAGGAGGAACATACTAGTACATGCATGCATTTTTTTTTCCTATTGAGATAACTCATGAGCTACGGAGTTACAAACACGAGGTTGAAAATTGAAAATACAAGATACTAGTTTAGAAGAAAATAACTGAATATCCTTAAAAATAGCATTCGTTCGCGAGTCTCCATCAAACAGACCAGCAGAGAATTGATCAATGAGAATCTTCGCATCACTTTCAACGATGATATGGGTTAACAGCTGTTCCACTGCTTTCTTCAGGACTGCCCAAATAGCTCTGGCTTCAGCTTCTTCAGCAGATTTTACTTCAAAAGACAGGGAGGCACAAAAGGAGGATTTTCTTGAGAAATCCCTCATCACATATCCTGCACCATTTTCTCCAGAAATGTCATCATAGGAACCACCAGTATTACATTTAATCCATCCAAAGGAGGGGACATCCATTTATCACATATATTGACAGAGCACGTAGTAGGGGGTGTAAGACGGGGTTTCCTAGTGAGAAGCATTGATTTAGCTCTAGCTAAGACTTCTACATGAGACTCTCTCAGGTTTTGGAAGATAAAATTATTCCTACTAGTCCAGAGGGATCACTAGATTGTTTATCTTTATAATTGATACATCCGACCTTGTTTATTGGATACGATTTCACTGATTCTTGGACATTGGTCTTTGGTACCATCCAAGTAATCTCTTTGTGATTAGGTTCATAGACTTGGTTCTGTAAACGCTCTAATTACAAGAGTTAAAGAGATATAAGATCGCTATGTAATTCCTTGATTGAGTTTTATTAAGTTGAACTCTCGGAATTGTATTGATTTTATCCGTATGGATTGCGAAAGAAAAAGTTGGTGGTATATTTTGGTAACCAGGAAGCTTAGACAAGGGATCAATTAACCAGAAAAAAATCCAATCAACAAATGATTTATTTTGGCTAGACTCTGTCTATTTATATCAATTTCCATCACCTTGATCAAACTTTTTGATCGTAAAGGAAAGCACATATAAGCTTAATCTATGGGAGGCAGATTGGTTTAAAGTCTTTAATTGAGTTGAAGCAACTCTTAGTTGGTGTGACGTCAGCTAAGGGAATCAATTACTCGGAGTCCTGATGGGATTCAAGAGGCGCAAGGAACGCGACTGTAACTGAATTCCTGGGACGGTTTAATTCGGTCTCAACTACATTCCGGTCCGAAGCTAATTGGTAGTAGGCTAGTATCTGTAGCGGCTTAATACAGTTTGGTGTTCAATCTGGACTAGGCCGAGGGGTTCCTCGTTAACAAAACTTCTGGTGTCTGTGTTATTTTTTTTCCGTCGTTATATTGTTTATCTTTATAATTGAAATATCACAGGTTGTGTGTCAATCAATCATAGTAGATACATCCGACCTTGTTTATTGGATACGATTTCACTGATTCTTGGACATTGGTCTTTGGTACCATCCAAGTAATCTCTTTGTGATTAGGTTCATAGACTTGGTTCTGTAAACGCTCTAATTACAAGAGTTAAAGAGATATAAGATCGCTATGTAATTCCTTGATTGAGTTTTATTAAGTTGAACTCTCGGAATTGTATTGATTTTATCCGTATGGATTGCGAAAGAAAAAGTTGGTGGTATATTTTGGTACCCCGCATTCTCAAAAACTCCTTGTTCTATATAGAAAATGGAAACATACAACAATCCAAGACCTCTCTTATGGAAACAATTTTTTCTTACCCTTGTTTCATGATATATGTTGAGTAGTGAGAAAGCAATATTGATTTAGAAGCACTGCGACACGCATCACTACTCCTTTAAAACATTTGGTGCAAGTGCTTTTTTATATAAATTATCTGATAGGATGGCATCTGGTGACGAGACGTGGAAGCTATTGTAAACCTAGGCATGTTAACTTAACCAAAACCCTAAAATAAAACTTAAACCCTAAAACGAGAAAATGCAAAGAACAAAAACGAAAGGAAAAACAACGAGATTAGGTTCCAAAAAAGAGGTAAAATTGATTGAAAAATAAAAACAAAAGAAATGGGTGAAGAAATATTTAGTTTTGCTCAAATTACCTATAAAAATTACATTCTCATAAGACTTAAAAGGCTGGGAAAACGAAAATAAAATTCATCGTAAATGTTTACAAGAGGTGAATCCTTACACACTTCAATTTGAAACACAAAGACATTACTACCACGGACGTAAGCATATGCATACAGCTTCTAACGGAATGCCATTATCTTCTCCAAAGAAAAGTAATTTTCATAAGATCCCTGGAGTGGATAAAAATGCTCTTTGAATTCCCAAGATCTTGTTTTTGGAGGGTTATTCTGAGTTACGTTAACATAGACCTCCAAACCGTTAATGGTTGGGTTTTCCACCAATTTCCTGCAGCCGTTTTCCAACTCTAAGTCCAAGTATTGCAACTTGTTGACATCTTCAAAAAGAACTTGTTCATGCTTCTTCCATGCAAAAGGTGCTATTACTTCGATCTAAAAAGTGAGGAAAGGTACACTTAAGTCTTAGGAATTTAAAACAATCCATATATGTTTTCAACCATACAAATCCAATATTCTGTCATTCATTCTAGAAAAAGAAAAAAAGGTAATCGAAATACAAAATAAGGAGAAACTAAAACTATACTCACGTAGATTTCAGCTGGACCAAGTTTGTATACTCGGTTGATGAGACAATTCGTGATCCCAAGAGCATAAATTCCTCCAAAATCCATTTCCTTCACCGCAGTCTCAAATAAATCCTCTAACTTATTTTCATCCGCATCGAAGCTTCTATACATATTTAAGATGCAATAAAAGTTCTATGGTCGATAAATTTTTGTGTGACGACTTAAAACAACCGTTATGTTGCATAAATTTGAATAATGACAACTTTTCATGGTTACTTTTTATTTTAAATATTTTGGAAGTATAAATTTGAATAATGACAACTTTTCATGGTTACTTTTTATTTTAAATATTTTAGAATATCATTATGTTTAAAATCTAGAATGATGACGATTACAATTGATATTGTACAAGTTCATTTTTGTTTAAAAACTGACAAGAGTCGTCATTGTTAAAATTTAAAGAAGATTTTATTTATTTTAAATTTTTTTATCCACAATTTAAATTAGTCATCTTGGTCATGATTTAGTGATCATGTCGACAATGAAAAAAAGAATCAATGAAAAAAGAAAAAAGAAATTAAAAAAAAAAGACACTAAAAAAATTAATTAGAATAAATATACAAAAAAGATAACACATGTCACAATATTATCGATTAGCGCAATCCAGTCTTTTTTATCATATTTACACACCCCTTATCCACTTTCCACGTATGGGACTAAAAATTGACAACTCTTTTAAAACCCACAGCCCTCATTTAAACAAGAAAAAAAATAATGAACTCAAATGTTTTCTTTGAAGCATTCATCAAATTCACGACTAATTTTTTTTTTTTTTCGAAAAAGAAGCAAGCCTTATACATTAACATTCATAATTGCACGATTCCAAATAGGGCGAGTTACAAGGATTACAATACAGCCCATAAAGTTTTCAACCGACTCCAAGTAATTTAACAAACAACATAGACTTTCAAGACCTTTAGCTTCACAGTAACAGAATAAATTCCTATGATTAAATGTAACCATTCCAAACCGATTCCTTAGTAACATGACATGTTTAAATGGTATTGTTTGGACTAAATGTGACACATCCAAAACAAATAACAAGTCTACTGATAGTTGATAGTGGAGATGTTAGGATCCAAAGATCCAACCATTTCCAAGAGTTTCATCATAATTAACGACTAATTAGAAAACCTTTTTACTTGGACATTATTTTAAATATTTTGATCTAACATCATCACGATTTCACAACTTTCAACTAACCAACAAACCATACATATAACTATAAGACTGTCAGTGACACCTCTAACTACACAATCATACCATCAATTCCTAGTTATGTAATTTGATCAACAAATTCGAGTAAGAAATTAAATGATAGTAAATTGGTAAGATGAGAGAGATGAGTCTACATAGTACTTGCCGATGTAGAGAATATATCACATCAAAGTACTTGGCGTGCAACAAATATGCGCCAGTCCTTGATTCAAAAGCCATGATATTTTCTCTTTGTAACCACTCTATTGATACCGTATGCAAGGCAACTTCCTTTCCAAGTTTTCACAGTTGCTTGAATTAGAAATTGTTTGTGCATGCTAGTGTTTCACATGTCTCAATTAACCTTTCAAACCCCACCTAAACAATTAACTTTATTGATGTACAGTGTAACCTCGATAAATGAATAGCCTCGGGACCATAAAAATATTCTTTTGACGAGGTTATTTATTTATAGATAAATGAATATATATATTTTTTAGACGTATTTTTTTTATCTTATTAACTGATGTCAAATTTAATTTGCGTAATAGAATTGTAATGGATGTCGAACATCTTTTGAACTGATGATCCTAACGAGAATGATGCATTATGGAATTACCTACAAGTGAAAAAACTATCAAGTCTTTAATAAATGATGAGAATGATCTTGATCCATATAATAACAATGTCATATCAAATGAGGCTTTTCAAGCAACAATCACCATAAAATATTATTTTTAAAACACATGGGGAAATGTTATAGAAGTTGTGCATCATTACAAAAAAGTTAGTGATGTGATGCATTTTCTTTTAGGTGGAACGAAAAAAAATCAATTTTACATGTATTTTTTGAGAAGAAATGACTTCTTATATAAACATAGTTGAACGGATGAAATATTTTGGTATACTATGTATTTTTTCTTGTACGGAATTAAGTAATTATTCATTTATATTTTCATAGGACCTTTAAGGACTCAAAAACATTTATTCATTGATGCATTTAGCGAGGTTATTCATTTAGTCCCTTAGCCCAAGTCGGGACCGGAGAAAATTATTCATTTGACAAGGTTATTCATTTATCGAACATTTATTTATCGAGGTTAGACTGTATTTCTTTTCATTCAAACACGAACAATCATTTTTCACCACAATTCTCAATATTATTGATACTACCCTCTACACAGAAGCAAGCACCAAGAACCAAGAGAGGTGATAGTTTCTTTTCCTCTTTCATGTACTACGAGTCTACGATGTATAGATTTAAAACACCAATCGAGCTCCAAATCTAAGCAAAACTACTTTACTAGGTATACATTAGAATCTTTTGTGATAACATATAAAAGTTGTCTTCAAGATGGAGAAGTTTGTAAGACTCTATGCTAATGTCAGTTTTGATAACAAACTTTTAATTAGTAACATCATTTTACTCATCTTACTGGGTTTTTTTTATCGGAATTTTACTCATCTAACTGTTAAAAGACCGTAATATGTCTTTCTCACATAAATACCATCCGAAGTATATATTAGTTGCACAAATAATTTGTTCTTAACTTTTATTTTCTTTTTATAAAAACACGCTTTGTGTGAATTGAAAACACGCAAACTATTAGTACAAGAAAACAATAATATTGACCTAAGAAAATTACACAAAATTGGTTAAAAAGACCAAAACCCATAATTCCTGGGTGAAACAGACTTGTAAGTTTTGATACTGTTTATATGGACAGGAATCAAAAAGATATTGTTCAAATATCCTGTTTGGTTATTCCACCCAGAATTTTGTTTCTTAATTAACTGGAATGGACCAATATTCCATTATCTTCTTTAAATGTTACCGAGACCTTCGATTCAAAGAAGAACGTGATTTTTCATCCTCAAATATATTTTTTTTCTTCTCCTCCGATAACTCATCCCGAATTAGATGATGATAGATAATACTATATTGAATGAGGGCTGAAAAAACATATATTTTCAAAGTCAGGACGAAAAAAACAAGTCTTGATTTAGTTTATATTTCATAAATGAACTACAACAACAAATTTAACACATGATGAAACCTGAATAAGACTAGGCTCATCCAGTGGCAACACATGATGAAACCAATTTCATCCAGTGATAACACGTAGTAAGACCAATTTCATTCAGTGATAACACATGATGAAACCAATTTCATCCAGTGGAAACACATGGTAAAACTAGGCTCATCCATTGGCAACACATGATGAAACCAATTTCATCCAGTAACAACACATAGTAAAACCAATTTCATCTAGTGATAACACATGATGAAACCAATTTCATCTAGTGGCAGCACATGATAAAACTAGGCTCATCTAGTGGCAACACATGATGAAACCAATTTCATCCAGTGATAACACATAATGAAACCAATTTCATCCAGTGATAACACATGATGCAACTAGAAAACAAATATCAAAGTGTATACCAAGATGAAAAATTCAGATATAATCAAAAAATAATTAGGGATGGAAACTTACCGATTTGAGCATGTATACTTCAATTCACACAAGACCCTAAGTTTTTAATTTATGAATTTGAAAAATTTCAATTAAATTAGGGTATTAGAAAATTCTTTGTCGATTGGTGGTGCTGTTGACGATGGTTTTGGAGAAACACGACGATTGTCGACAGTGGTGGTAGAGAAGGTGGTGGTGGTGATGATTTAGGTTATGGCGGTGGAGAAAGTTGATGTTGTTGATGGTGGCGTTGGTGTTTTGCGGCAGTGAAGATGTTATTGGTGGTGTCAATAATGGAGGGGAAGAAGATTACGATGTCGATGGTGGTGGTGGCGGTGGGAATACTGGAGAAGAAAAAACCGGGTTTTCATAGTTAAAGTGAAATTACTGAAGCTTTTCCTTTTTGTATCGGAAGAAGATGAAGATTAGGTGGAGGGTATAATAGTCTGTTTTAGAACGATGTGTCTCTCGTCCATTTGACCCAGATCAATATTTTGCCCATCCATATCGACCAGGTTTGATGTTTGTCCATATAACTCATTTTCTGAGAAAATTAAGGGTGTAAATGTTAAAAATGGTCACAATCTCCGTGTAAAATGGATGTCACTCGGACAAAAGATATTTACAAGAGGTGGGTGCAGCAACATCGTAAAGAGAAAAGATGGTAACGAAGATCCACTCTTATAAAGCATTTGGTGCAAGTGTTCTTTTATTTCTTATATAAAACATCTGCCATCATATGTGGTTCAAACGTCCAATACAAATAAAAATTATATTCTAGATTCTAGAAGTCTTTAAAAGGTAAGGAACATCATAATAAAATGACATGGCCTTTAAATTCTGAATGTTCATTAATAAGAAAGAAAATATATACAAAGGTAAAATCCCTAGACACCCCACGCTGAAATCCAAAGACATCCACTACCACGAACGTAAACAACGATACAACTTCTAGCGGAGTGCTATTATCTTTTCCAAAGAAAAGTAATTTTCATAGGATCCCTGGGGTGGATAAAAATGCTCTTTGAATGTCCAAAATCTTGTTTTTGGAGAGTTATTCTGAGTTACGTTAACATAGACCTCCAAACCATTAATGGTTGGGTTCTCCACCAATTTCCTGCAGCTATTGCCCAACTCTAAGTCCAAATATTGCAACTTGTTGACATCTTCAAAGAGAACTTGTTCATGCTTCTTCCACGCAAAAGGTGCAATTACTTCAATCTAACAAGGGAGGAAATGTACCCTTTAGTCTTAGGAAATCAAAACAATCCGTATATGTTTTTCAACCATACAAATCCAATATCCTGTCATTCATTCTAGAAAAAAAAAAGTAATCGAAATACAAAATTTCATTCTAGAAAAAAAAAAGTAATCGAAATACAAAATAAAGAGAAACTAAAACTATACTCACATAGATTTCAGCCGGACCAAGTTTGTATACTCGGTTGATGAGACAATTCGTGATCCCGAGAGCATAAATTCCTCCAAAATCCATTTCCTTCACCGCAGTCTCAAATAAATCCTCTAACCTATTTTCATCTGCATCGAAGCTTCTATACATATTTAAGATGCAATAAAAGTTTTATGGCCGGGGAAATAGGGTGCTTTTCTATTTAGTGGCCTGAGAACTAGAAAATTTTGAAGGTTTGTTGTGGTGAATGATTTTGCAGAAGAGGGAAATGGAAAATTACGGTTATAATAACGATCAGAGTTGAAGAAGACTTGGCTGCTTTAATATCAATGATTGGTTTTGAAGAGCCAGAGTAGACTTTCCAAAATGGTTAGTTAAGTGCAAGTTAACTACACAATTAAATAATCAGGGGAGCTAATCTCAACGGTTTGATTTTTCTCGACTGTCCAAAATCTTATCTAAAATTCAGCCGAATGAAGCAGTCAAACAAGTTTGAACTTTGAATACATTTAAAAGGATAGTTAATGAATGATTTCATATGAAATGTAAGAAAAAGTCTAGACTGGGTATACGTTGTTTATAAGGGAATGTGCTTCGAGAATGTTGCTTGGAATAGTCGGACACGGCACAGCTCGTCTCGCGCAACAGGATTTAAGAGCTACTTAAAAGTTGAAACCAGAGAAATTTTGGACCGGAGATGTGTGTTAGTTTAGTCTGTAGAAGATTTCACTCTTTCAAAATCTCTATTCCACGAAATTTCAGCGGAAATGGATCATTTGTCCAAATATTTTTAAATCACGGTTCAAATGGAGAGTAAAAAGTAATTTGGTGAAATGGTTAAAAAAAAAAATAGCAAGGATGAAACTGGATTCATCCTAGTTTAAATAGAAGGATGAAACTGTATTGTAAATTAAAAATAAGAAAAAATATTTGAAAATGGACACGATGAAACTGGTTACATCCTGACTATTTTTACATTTTTATCCATTTAAACAATATCAAAATCTAACTGTCCATTTCACCCAGGAATTGTTGATTTTGATCTTTTTAACCAATTTTGTGAAATTTCAAGATTCTTGATGCTAGTTTTAAAGTGGATGCCAGGAAATGAAATGAAAATGGCGAAAAATTGTCAAAAAAAAAAAAAAAAAATGAACTCCAGAAGCTAAAAATGGCCGACTGGCGATGAGACTCAACTCAATAAAAATGAAACAACAGTCTGAATTTATGCGAAACTGTCCCCAAAATTTGTTTTTACATTGTAAAAGAGACTGATAATAGATCAAAATAAGGTTTCTGAATTTATTTATTTTTGCTAATTTACAGATAAAATGGCTTACAAAACAATTAAAGGGAAAATAAAAATTGAAACTAAATTGTTGCAAAACTTTAATCAAAATTTCAGTGCTACCGGAGAACATATATTATGATAAGTGGGAAATACAAAAGAACTTTCATCGTCGACTTTCTGTAACTGCATAAGTACTTTTACCATATGGATTTCTTCACACCAGTCTATCCTATTTTACTTTTCGCGATTCCAGAACAGAAAAAGAACAGGTTAAGGTTGGATCTAAGATCACAGATCCATTCTTCTGGACCATACCTGTTCCCCTTAAAGCTATTTGTGTTGGCAAGAAATTGTACTTTATCGAGAGAAAAAATCATTGTGTGTAATATTGACGTAGTTATTGAAGCTGTTGAAATCGGCAGCCATGACTGGATTGCGATGGACTGATGGTGATAACCAGAGGGAGATCTGTTTGTTGTTGATCTTTAGGGTTTTCTTTTCTTTCAGAGACAGAGGAGGCTCTAGGTAGGCGCAAATGAGGGAAAGCTTTCCAATTTATAAGGCTTAGACACTGCCAACAGAAATTAGGGTTATTCGTGATCGTTGATTTTTTGGTTTGCAATTTTGACCGGCCCGCATAAAGTTTGGTTCAATTGTATTTTTTGGTACACGTGGAAACCTTCACAAGGTTTTGGTTATATCGAGGCTCGCCTGAGTCAAGTAATGATCGAGTATAATGATACGCTGCAACATCATGTCCAAAAGCATGAGACTCGTTTTGGGATGAGTTTCGGAATCTGGCAGTGCTGAAATTCAGTGCCAAAATTGAAGATGCACGTTGCTAATTATTTGCACCTGTTGACTAGCATTCCTGCTAGTCTATTTTATTTATTTTTTAGTCTATTTGTTTATAGTCCCAAATATTTGCATGTATATCCGGTACCTGAAATCCTGAAATGCAGTGTAGATGTGTGCTAGCTAGTTTGTTCGACTCCTGGAGCATAGTTTTCCACATTACTTTATGACCACGATTCACATCTATGATCAGACGCATTAGTTTATGCCCACGATTCACATCCATGATCAGACCATCTCCGGTGCCCATGCGACCTAGCCCCAACGTTTTAACTTTATGGCCTACGTTTTGAGGTTCTGGTAGCCGGGAGGTAGCAAATTCGGCATGTGAGAAAGCCAACTTTTTTTTTTGATGAAAATGAGAAAGCCAATTAACAACCCAGGGTACAGAACCAGGACTAGTATTTGATGCAAGTTTCGAAGTGCAAGAAATGAATTCCATATGAAAATGGAGACAAAAAATCATTTTTACCAGTACTGTGAATTTTTGTCTCCATTTGCCTAAAACAAATGAATTCAACGGTCTATGTCACTATGATTGCCTAAAAGAATGAACTGTACTTGGAACTCTCGATGAAATCATTTGCATTCTATGACTTGCAAAGTCCTCTTCTACCATTGCAAAGCAAGCCACATCCACAACAATGTACGAGTCTATGTAACCAACATCCAGCTTGGTCCTGTAGTTATGTCCCACGAGTCTGTAATTAAAAGTGGTTGGTATGTTAGCCAATAAATGCCAGAATATAGTCCATCCAATGAAATGTGGGATGTGCCCCCTTCATTTCTAGCCACTAACCAGCCCATATGAGAACTTTCTAATATAATGTAATTTATGTGTGTGCGCCTCTGGCTATTAGAAAAAAAAGTGCGTGAATTCCCATCAAACAAACAATTAATAGCCTAGTTACTTATTTTAATAAATCTACATATCAGTTGTTGTATCAGATTGATGGAGTCTATTTTTCCTGGTAGGTGTAAAATTGGAAACTTTAATACTATTAAAGTTAACAATTCATTTACACATGTGGCTTGTAGGAGAAAATTGACCCGCTTAAAATCAATCTAAAGTTCAGCAATCAACAAATCGTTTCTATCCGTGATTCAGAAGATCTGACGCCATAATTATCTATTAAAATAAAAACAGAAAATGTCCACAAAAGGAAACTCAAAATTTAATTATTTATTCAAAGCCAACATCCCGTCAAAGATTACTGCGCCGTCTGAGCATATTGTATTGAGAAATAGACCAACTCTTGAAACCTATATAAACCCAGTTTGATAATGAATCTAATCATAAGCACTAAATCACACACAACTCAATCAACAGACATAATAGATTGATCAAGAAGATTTGAAATGGGAGACGAATGCCAAGGTCAGTTTCATTTATACGTTGAGCTCATATATAGTACTATAATTTTAATTTGCTCTTATGTTTTATATGTAAGTTAATATATAATATAGCTAATTGTAGTTACATACGACCAAGACTAAATCTGTGCAAAATTTAACAGGTAAGAACTCATGGCCTGAATTAGTTGGGTTTGATGGGCAGACTGCAGCAGCCAGGATCGAGTCAGAGAATCCTAACGTCAATGCTATTGTTGTTCAGGAAGGATTTAATGTAACCACAGACTATAGGTGCGACAGGGTTTGGGTCTGGGTTAGTAAGGCTGGAAAAGTGACAGAAACACCCATCATTGGCTAGATTGTATAGTTTGATTACTTGATGCATGAATCACGTAAACTCTACTGCATCCATGTACGTGATCGTAATAAGTTGTTATCATATCATTACTAATAAGTTGTGTGTCCCCCTAAACAAATTACTATCCAATAAAGCTTGAGTTTATTAAAGAGTATAGCGTTATGCATGGAAACTGCAAGAACATAAACAAAATTTAATTTGCAGGTTAAGTTCTTTCTGTTACATGTACTTTGTTAGCTTGAGTAATATGTTGCAACAGAAAAATCACACATGCGGTTCAAACATTGAATTTAAGACAAACAAAGTGATTTTCTATGAAATTGCACACCTGTATCCATTGACGTTAGCACCAATTTTGCCTGTGGGGTAAACACCCTTTGCCTGCATCAATATCCATCAAAAGTCAAACACTCCTAAACATTATACGGAGTATATAATCAAATGCAACAAATAGAATTTATTTCTACGTAATTAATCCAAAAGATTGTTAGAATAAAGTGGAGGAAGAATCAAACCGCGGGTTTTCTTCCAGATGCATCAGCACCTCTCTTCAAGTTCATGCCACCACCAGTTCCAACAATTTCACTGCTCAACATTAACAAACCCTGCTCTCTGAAGAGGAAAAATATACAAGGAAATATAAATCATCTGATGGTCTAAGTGGTGTATCTTGTGCCTTGGTATAATTTCAAACCAAAAGAATAACACAGTATATATGAAATCGCTACAGGCAATAGCTATAGCATGCTATCAGGGTTACTGTTCAGTATCACGATGCCTTGGCCGATGCACCCTCTATTAGGCTGTGGCCAATGACCACACAACTCTAAGCTACCGTGAATTACATGATTTTAGGTTGTTTACACAGTCCATTTTTGGAAATGATTAAAGATTCGATAGTTAACATAAGTTGTGTAAGGGCAGCTTCAAAGTGATACAATGATTAACCTCCCATGCATACGTTTCTCGGAGTATATTATATGTAAAACTTGAACATTACTACTTAGTGAGCTTTTATCATGTAAGCTAAAGCTAGTGGTAGGAATCTCTGATGAGTTCAGAACTTCACATACATTATACGTGGCTTACTTCTAAATTGGTCCAACAACCGCATATACAGATTTGAGATCAACCCAACCATATAGTGTATCAGTTTTGATCTTCTTAATTTGATTGGCAGAAGCTCAGAGGACAGTGGAAGACCTTGCTACAGAGGGAAGGCCTTGAATACTATCTGCCATTCTCTCTTGACATGGAGTTTTGGTTTCAAACTCGAAGTAGCCATCCCTACTGATCCTGCCATTTCAATTCCCATAGTCCTTCCTCTCTGAACTTAGTTTCTTCGTACTGATTTATTGAGCTGCAATCAGATTAGATGGATGATATGACAAAATATTGAAAAGCCTACAGGTGGTTCTGTAACTGACCTTTCTAATATAGGATTAACAGTCGCTGTGACAATCGTTTACCCGATGTCACAACTAATCAAATCAAACAATAAAGTAACAGATAAAACAAGATTTATGCTAAAATCATAAGTAGAAAATAAAGTGCAGAGAGACACAAGCATATAACGTGGTTCGACATTAAATGTCTACATCCACAGGTAAAGAGGGTTTTTTGCCTCCGGATGTGAAGAGTTTTTTCCTCCATTCTAACCTAATCTTTACAGCTTATAAAGGAAGGGTAAAAGCTAGGATTTACAGATAAACTCAGCTTAGGATTGAAGCAGTCTTAGAGTCGATATGGTGCACCGTCGTAGAGTTGTATCTTGCTTCGGCTCCTAACTGCTCTCCACGTGCAGCGGCGGAACTATATGTAGATTAAGCCAGCCCAAAGTCCAGCAAAACACAATATTTTACCATGGTTTTAAGTTTGAAAAAAAATATTCATGCCTAAATCATAAGCTTGAGCCACACCTACCAATCTAATTGGTTTTCAAGCCACCCCAACCTTCATTTTCCAGCTCCGCCACTGTCCACGTGTTCGGTGCAGATTCTGGTATTTACAGTGTTTAAGGTTTTGATCTCTGGACCTGTGAAGGAGAGAAATACCCAAGTACTTTCCCCCCTGACCCATGATCTTCATGTGTAGAATGTTGGTGATATTGTCTCTGAGAGATGGAGGAGTTGAACTGTTGAAAAAAATTGTAGAATTATGCTAATTGAAAGACTGAAGGTTTGAAGAAGTTGTCACTAATGTCTCATTTGTCGCTAGCTATCCTGGAGCTTTGCTGGATGGTTCAACAACTAAAATTGTCTTTCTGAGAAGGGTCAAAGGTAATTCTACGCTCCTTTTGAATTATGGAAGGTTCCCATGGTTGTAGTCTTAGTAACCTCGGAGCTCATGCACTATATGGATGAGTGATTTCCTACCAATTAGGATATTAGATACCTGAATCTGCACCTAACACGCGGAGAGCAGTTAGGAGCCGAAGCAAGATACAACTCTATAACAGCGCGCACCATATCAACTCTAAGACTGCTTCAATCCTAAGCTAAGGGTTTATCTGTAAAATCCTAGCTTCTACCCATCCTTTATAAGCTATAAGAGTTAGGTTAGAAGGGAAGGAAGAACCTTAGTAGCTAGGAACATGAAGAGTCATCACGAATCTCAGTGAAAACCGTGAATTTGCGTTCCGATTGTCACAAACACATCCTAGAGAAAATGATAAACAAACTACAGGGATAGCTGAGGAAGTTAATAACTCAAGCGGGCAAAACAACCCAGATTCAATCGGTGCTTAGTACCATGAGCCTGTACCAAATGCATCTGCTCAAGCTCCCTCAGATAACAAATCAACAAATGGACCAACGGAACTACTGGTGAAATGAAAAGCCAGGTACTAAATTTCTACCCTAATCTCCAGGGATAAAATGAGGCTACTTCGGAGGTTTAGGTCAGTAGAATCTTCAGCACTACAACTCTGCATTTCTATCTAAGCTTGCTTGGGAGCTTCTGCATCACATTATGAAAGAATCTCCTCCACCAGTTCAAAATGAAAGCTGGATATAGCAAAGCATCACTGATGGACTGCGTATCATAAATGGATATGCCATATGGCTAGTTGGCGATGGAAAAAAATCAACATTTGGACCCACAACTGGATACAGCTTTGGATCACCCATTGCTATCAGAAGATGAGTTATTCTCATACATCATTCAACATCAGCTTACTAGTACGAAGACTCGTTCATCCATGCATACTAGCATTAGTTCCATGCATAATAATGCTCACTGGACTTATCCTCCCACTAATAGCTTAAAAAATAACATAGGTGCTTCATTTCATCGTAAATATCTTTTTTTCCTGAATTTCCAATCTAACCAGAGATAATGCAGGCAAATTTCTTGCACCCAAAGGACTTATAGAAGATCCCAGCATGCCAGTAAAGCTGAGTTTTGGGCTATGCTTGAAGCTACAAAATGGACACACCAACAAAACTAGAACTACGTGGTCATTTACACCATAAAACTATAAAACTGATAATGAGGTTTGAGCAGGTTCCTCAACTACAAAAGTCATCAACCACCATAGCTAAGTAAGCCTCATTTACAACACAAATGTGCAAGTCTATGCAGCCAACATCCTACTAGGTCCCGTAATTATGTCCTAGGAATCTCTAATCAAGTGACTGATAATGTTAGCCACGTATGTCAGAACAAAATGTCCTTCCAAAATGAATCGTGGGATATACCCTTTCATTTCTAGCAATTAATAAGCTAGCCCGTGATGTGAACTTTCTTATGTAATGTGATTTATGTGTGCTCAGGCTTCTACAATAAACACTAGTGCCTGAGTTGCAATCATACAAACAATTACTAGCCTAGCTACTGGTGTTAATAATTAATCGATATATCAGTTGTTGAATCAGATTGATGGAGTCAACTTTTCCCTGGTAGGTGTGAAATTAGAAACTTACTATGAAATTGTAGAAAATTGACCCGCTTAAAATCAATCAAAACTACAGCAGATATTAATTGTTTTCTATTCATTAATTGTTTTCTATCCATAACTCAGAGGAAAATAATAAAAATCAACAGCATAATTATCTATTAAAACAAAAACAGAAAATCTTCATAAAAAAATGTCATATTTCAATTTATATTCAAATCCATCCATCAAAGATTACTGCACTGCCTGAGCATATTGTATTGAGAAATAAATCCAACTCCGGAAACCTATTTAAACCCAGACTAGTGACGAATCTAATCATAAGCACTAAAGCACACACAACAGAACTAACAAACATGGTAGATTGAACAAATTTTAAGATGGGAGACGAATGCCAAGGTCAGTTTCAGTTATACGTCGAGCTCATATTTAGTATAACCTTGATTTCCTCTTATGTTTATATGTATGGAAATATATGATTTAGCTAATTATCTCGTAGTTACATAAGATCAACACTAAATTTGAACAGATTTAATTGGGTTCGATGGGCAGATTGCAGCAGCCAGGATCGAGTCAGAGAATCCTGACATCAATGCTGTTGTGGTTCAGGAAGGATTTAATTTAACCACAGACTACAGGTTCAAAGGGTTTGGGTCTGGGTTAATAAGGCTGCAATACTATGTAGTTCGACTACTTCATGCATGTATCATGTGTGTTCTACTGCAGCATGTACGTGATCATAATAAGTTATTATCATAGCATCACCAATAAGTTGTATGTTCCCCTGAGCAAATTACTATCCAATGAAGCTTAACTGTTTGAGTTTATGAAGAGCATGGTTTTAATTGTGCATGGAAACTGCATAAACACATAGACATAAGCTAATTTGCAGGTTAAGTTCTTTCTGTTATAAGTACTCTGTTAGCTTGAGTTCATGTTGCAACAAAAAGATTCTAACAGTTCAGTCATAACGAATTAAAAACAAACAAAGTGATTTCTTTCGAACACCGCGCACCTGTATCCATCGATGTTACCACCACATTTGTCGCTGTACTGATAGCCACCCTTTCCCTGCACAAATTCATTCATGAAACGTCAAATAACCATAAATGGTATATATGATTTACTGCAATAAGTACAGTTTAATTCTACATAAACTAATCAGAAAGTTACTACACATGCTAGAAAAAAGTGGAGGAAAAATCAAACCGTGGGCTTTCTTCCAGATGCATGAATACCATCCTTCAAACTCATGCCACCATCAGTCCCAACAATCTGAAGAAGAAAAATGTATACGTAAATATGAACCATATTATGGTCTTAGTGGTTTCTCTTGTGCCGTGTTATAAATTCAAATTGAAGGATTAAGGCGGTATAAATGAAATACCACAGCCTACAGGCGATAACAATCTCCTCTATAGAATGCTATCAAGGTTACTGGTCAGTTTCACTAGGCCTTATCTTATACTCCTCTATTAGGCTTGAGGTTTACGACTACTCAATTCTAATCTACCACAAATTAAGTCTAAAACATGATTTTTTGCTGTGTACAGTGTCCATTTTTTAAAGCGATTAAAGATTTAATGGCTGATATAAGTTGTATAAAGTCTGCTCCAAAGTGATGCGATGGTGAACCTCCCACGCATACCTTTCTCGGAGTAAGTTATACCTAAAATTTGAACACCACTACTCAAAATGCTTTTCTCACTAATCTAAAACTAGCGGTAGGAAGCTCAGGTGAGTTTCAGAAATACGCATACATGGCTTACTATTAAGTTGATCTAACAACCACAGACAGACTCGCATAGAACAAAAAATTAAATTAAATATAAATATAACAAAATCATGGAGTACAATAATAAAGTTTGAGATAAAACCATCCAAATGGTGTATCAATTTTGATATTCTTAATTTGACTGGCAGAAACCATGTGGAAAGTGGAAGACCTTGCTAGGGATGGAGGCCTTGAATACTGCCTTGCTTTCCCCAGTCTTTCCTCTCAGAACTCAGCTTATCTGTGTTGCTTTAATGGGTAACACTCAATTCAGATGGATGATATGACAAAATGAAAGTCTAGAGGTATGAGTGACTTTTCTACTATACTCACCCAATTAGGGCATGAGCTCTGCAGTTACTAAAACTACAACCATGGAAACCTTTCAAAATTCAGAAGGAGAGTAGGATTACCTTTGGCAAGTCTCGGAAAGAAGGATATATCACTGTGTCTTTTCTAAGTCTGGTCTTTCATCTAAAATTGGGATACGCAGCTACACATTACCCTTCATGCTTTTGTATAGAGAACATTATATAAAAGTTGTGTCATAAGATGGATCAGGAAAAGCGAAACTCAATGAATTTTGTCTAGTTAAACGTTAAGAAACACAATTACATGGCACTAGCTACAGAAAAAAATGGTAAAGACTGATTAGAATCATGTTTTATCCCAAATAGTGGAATGATAACTGGCGATGGTGTTGACATGAGATGAGACAAGCTTACAGCTTGACCACACACTCAGTATTAAGTATTAAAATGAATCATTTCAAACAGTTCTTTTCCTTGATAACCAAACTTACAAACTCAACCAAGCAATTTGCTCTTCCATGTATATTAAAAAGAAAAAGAAAATAAAAATAAAAAGAGCAAGCATTGCCACGACCACCCTATGGGAAGCAAGTATGTATGGGATGAGTTTTTGCCCAAGTCTTCTTCTATTTGTTTCTGACTGAAACTTCTTTCCATTTTCTTTTGCCGAGGTTTCAGGGGCTTCCGTCCACTGACCCAATCAAGTAAAGAAACCAAAGAGAGTAAGGCTAGTGTGAGTACTTTGCAACCATCGCATTTGAGGTTGATTTGATTGCCTGAGTTCTAAATCGTGTTGATAGCGATACAATAATGAAGCCATATCATCATTAAGACAAAAATCTAACAAACTATCGACCAAGCGACAACATAATGATCCCGGACAGCCTGATCTGATACCAAACTGCCGAGAATAGATTTGAAAGTTAAATGAATACTGTATATGCCTTGAAAGTATATAAACTTGACCTACTTCTTAAAACGAAATACTCATTACAATCTATTTAACATGCAACATTCACTTCATCTCACAGTCAACAGACATCGTTCGAGTACACTTTCGCACACTATCACTTACTTGAGCAACTTCCTTCTATCTAGATTAGAAATAAACATTCCAGAGACAGTAATTGCACAAACATTATCTACTTAAAAGGAAATTGTAGTGATGAAGCCGGTTAAATGGTGTGAAGGAAACCACAGAAGTACAATGATACATATTGCTACAATTGTGATGGCAGACTGCCAGACTCCCCAGTAAAGTCAGGGTTCAGGCTACATGCAACAACTTCCCATGAGAAGATGAAGACCCAATTTCTGGAAATGAGACTAAGAAAGGGCACCTTAGCTTGAGGAATGTGTAATAAAGATCAGTCTTCATAGAGCTTGACCCGCGTATTCCTATTGAAATCAGGAGCAACTTGAGCAACCCAACGCTCTGAAGGTTCATTAAAATGTGATGATATTGCACTCCTGTCCTGTAGCTTCCCCAATCTGCAATGAAACAAAAGAAGACGATTACAACTTGGAACATCTAGGGATACCTATTGATTTCCAACATCAAAAAAGAGAACATATATACATGAGATTTTGTGATTGTTTAAGAGAATGGATCGATGATGCCATTGTTGATTAGGGTTTTGAAATGTGTTGATACTTCATCAGATGCGATATGTCTAGATTCCTTCTCGGCATTTTCAACCATTGTAAATAAACCCTGAATGCTAACTCTTTCCGGTTGTAGAGCAGAATCAAGAAAAATGTGGGTGATATAGAGGAGATGAAGAGGCAAAATACTGCTGCTCTCTATTTGGTCGCAGCGGGTTTCATTTGAAACCTGTTTTGAGGCATACTGGATTCTTTTTGGAGGCATATTAAATAATATTAAAATAGGGTCACTAAATAAAAAACAACATCACTCCTTATTCATCTTTTTTGATAATGACATAACTACCCTTATATAATAAGTGTTAATACTTCATGATTATGTAAGGATAGTTATGTATGGGTTATTTCTTGAACTCTATTATTGGGGCTTATAAAGTCAAGCTTTTTTGGGGCTTTCTAGGGTCACCAAATATCAATTGGGACACCCCTCAATATATATTTCTATAAAAGACTAATATGACCCGTATGATTTTAGATAATAAAACCTGATTAACATTATTAGTCGTGATTAACAAATGAATTAAGACTAATTCATCTCTTTAAGTGAAGTGATGAAACTGAAAATCAAAACTAAAGAAATTCAGAGGGAAGAGAAGAAGAAGAAGAAGAAGAAGAAAATTTTGGAGAAAATGAGTAATTCAAGCAAAACTTTTGATCTTAAAGAAGAGTTATCTAACCTGCAAGCTACAGATATTTATGGCAGCAATACTTCTAAAGTCATAGAGTTAGAGAAGCAGATTGAATCTTTAAATGATATTCAAGCAAGTTCAAACAAACAGAAATCAAGGGATAGGTTTTATAATGACATGGACAAAAATTCCAAGTACTTCCATATTAGAGCCAACCAAAGAAGAACAAGAAACAAGATAGATTCACTTAAAGCTCCAGATGGTTCCTGGTGTCAAGATAAATCTTCAATAGAGCAGATGCTAGTAAATCACTTTCAAACTATCAGTACTACAGGTAATCCAGCAGATTGCCACAACTTTCTTCAACATATCCCTTCCTGCATCACTCAGCAAGACAATGAAGAACTGGTTGCAATCCCAAGTGAACAAGAAATACACAAAGCTCTTATGTCCATGGAGCCCCTGGACTTCCCCAGGACCAGATGGTTTTCTTCCTGGTTTCTATCAATCTCAATGGTCAGTGGTTAAAGATGATATTTGCAAAGTGGTTCAAGCTTTTTTTCACTCAGGTTTTCTATTGAAGAAATTAAACAGCACTAGAGTAACTTTAATTCCCAGAGTTAACTCAGCTCAAAAACCAGAAGATTTCAGACCCATTACTCTTTGTAATACAATTTACAAAATTATTTCCAAAGTCATTGCACTGAGAATAAAGAAGGATATGGTAAACATCATTTCTCCCATGCAATCAGCATATGTCCCACGGAGATTGATCTCTGAAAATATTTGTTTGGTTCAAGAATTAGTTCAAGCTATGAAGAAGAAAAAAGGTAGAACTGGTCACTTGGCTTTAAATATGGATATATCAAAAGCCTATGATAGGCTAGAATGGAAGTTTCTTATGAATGTTCTTAAGAAGTTTGGCTTTTCTGAAAAGTTATGTCAGCTCATACATCAATGTATCTCAACTACACAAAATGAGATTATGGTTAATGGATCTCCATCTCCTTCTTTCAAACCTACAAGAGGTATTAGGAAAGGGGATCCTCTCTCCCCTTACCTGTTTATTCTAGCAATGGAGCCATTCTCAAGAAATATGAATCATTATGAAGTCACAAAACAGTTAACAGGTATGAAAATATCAAGATCTGCTCCAAAGATTAACCATTTGCTATTTGCAGATGATTGTCTCTTGTTTTGCAAGGCAAACTTAGACCAAACCAGGAAGCTTCTTCAACTTATAGAAGACTTCAGTTCTTGCTCTGGTCAGCTCATCAATTTCCATAAATCAGCAATTTATTTTAGCAAGAATATGTCTCCTTCATCTTGTCAAACAGTAAGTGGTTTTCTTCAAGTCAGGCAAATGAATCTCAATGAGGAAAAATACTTGGGTCTTCTATTCTTTATTGGTAGAAACAAGAAAATTCCTTTCTCTATTCTAAACAGTAAAATGGAAGCAAGACTAACAAAATGGAGATGTTTTAATATGTCTGAAGCTGCTAGGTCTGTAATGGTCAGAGGTGTTACAAATGCAATACCAGTTCACCATATGCTGAGTTTCAAATTACCAGATTCTACCATCAAGAAAATGAACTCAACACAGCAAATGTTCTGGAGGAGAAAAAGAGTCAAACAAGGGAAGGCAACTGATAACTTGGAAAAGTGTGAATGCTCCAAAAGAAGAAGGAGGGTTGGGCTTTAGAGATCTGCATCTGTTCAATAGAGCTCTCTTGGCAAAATCCTCATGGAGATTGTGTACAGATCAGACTTCTATATGTGCTAAATGTTTACAGGCAAAATACTTCCCTGATGGCCAAGTTTCTAATATAAAGAAAGGCAAAAACACCACTTGGTCTTGGACTAGCATCAGTTATGAGATTAACTTCATCCTCAAGTTCAGTTTTTGGTCTCTTGGTAATGGCCATAAAATTCTTATTTGGAAGCATAACTGGGTGCATGGAATGCATGAACCGCCAATTCCTAAACAAGGTGCTATTAATACTTCCCATTATACTCATGTTTATCAACTTATGGCTGCTGACAACTGCAGTTGGAATTCAGATCTGCTATTCTCACTTTTTGAAGATCAGACTGCAAATGTTATTCTTAATATTAATATTTTTCCAGACTATGAAGATAAACTTGTTTGGACCTTGGAGAAAAATGGAGGTTTCTCAGTCAAGTCTGCCTACAAGAAAATGTTTCAAGAGAAAAATGCAGGTCAAATAGTTAGTGATGATATGAAGAGTGTTTTTAAAAGGTTGTGGAGGTTGCCATTATTGCCAAGAGTCCAGCAATTTCTCTGGAAATGTGTGAGGGATGTTCTTCCTTCAAGAGATAAACTAACGCATGTTATTGATGGTGATTATAGTTGTTCTTTCTGCAAGCAAGTCACTGAAACAACTTCTCACTGTATTCTGGAATGGCACATCGTTCACTTGGTCTTGTTTGCTGTGTTGGGTGTAAGAAGTCCTTCTGATGTCACTCTCAAAGACTGGATAATAAGTCATTTCACGCAGTTTCAATCTGGACAGATTAATGAAGATATAATCTGCAGAATAGCTATTGTAGCTTGGTGCATATGGTCTCACAGATGTGATACCATTTTCAAGGGAGTTTCAGTGTCACCTGAAACTATTATTCAAAACTGCAGGAAGTATCTTTCTGATTTCACTGACATGTGTCGGAAGAAAACTGTAAACCCTCATAGGCAGAACAGACATAATTTGCATTGGTCTCCTCCTCCCAGAGAAACAATCCATTAGGATAGGTTCATTTTGGCGGAGGCCTTCAGACAGATATGGGAAACGCCTTTCACTAAACATCAAAACCATCTATGTTTTTCTATATACATCTTCTTGATCTATCCATGTGATTAGTTTTGACTCTGAATATGATGTCCATAGTGAAAATATCTGAGTAGGGATCTGTCACTTATATATGAATTTTAGTATGCTTGAGTGCAAACTCGTGTACAACAATTGGAATTTCGCATCAGGGTACTTCCTCATGTAGTCAATAAGTATGCCAACCAAGGAGATTCTTTAGTGCCTTCCAAGGTTCTGCGTAAATAGTTAGGGTCTGGAGTAGTAAAGGTTTTGTGGGTATATCTCTTGTAAGCCCTCCGGAGACAACACTCCGCCACTAGGTCCACCTAGGGGTTTAAAGGCTTATTGCATACGCTAAATGAAATCGACGATGCCTGCAACAGTGAGTTAGGATTTTATTTTGTAGTTTTGATTTGCTCGGGACTAGCAAATAATAAGTTTGGGGGTATTTGATAGACGCATTTATGTGTCTATTTTCATATCTATTGTGTATATTGTTAGTACCCATTTTTGTACTTATTTCGGTATTTTATCTCTTTGTAGGTGTTTTTGGAGAAATAAGCTTTTGCGGCGAAATTGGCTCGAAAAGTTGTTAAAGGCACCTGGGAGGACATTTTCTATTCGGACTCTCGCTTTGGATAAGGGGTAACCCATTTCGGGCATGTGCTAAAAGGACACCAGAACTGGATAGGGGGAGGTCATCTTCTTCAAAATTCAAATGCAAAAAATGGCGGGAAAAATTTACAACAGTTCTGGCAGATTTAGGGTTGGATTATTGGACGTGTTTTAATGAGATTCAATGGCCTATTTTCATGGGATGGACGTGATATAGATATACAATGCTAATATGGGTGATTTCATGGGCTGAATTTGGCTAGAATAGCCGGAAAAAGGAAATCAAGGTTAAGTTACACACGGGTCCCTGTTTGGAGCTATTTTTGGAATTCTAGGGAGATTAAAGTACTTCCCAAAGATTGATATCTATCCAAGGAAGAGTTTGAGATAAGTGGGAAAGCTCAGAAACGCGTAAAACAAATTTGGGAAGCGATTATTGCCGTGACTGCCAAGAAAGGAAAAAGGGAATTTTGATGCGATTTGGGAAAGATTCAATGACCCTTTTGTGTATAAATAGGATGCTTAGGTCCCCTAGAAGAAGGACGAGGAGTTTGGGGTCGATAGGAGAGCTCAGGAGGCGAGAATCAGAGATTACAGGAGGCCCGTCTCTGTTGTTGCTGCTGCTACACGAAGATCCTGAAGAACACGAAGAACGGACTTCCACAGACAGTCGTTCTTCTACAGTGACAAGGACAGACGCAAGACAGTCTTAAAACAACAGCAACAGAAGCACTTCAATGTTATCGTTCTTTTCTGGACGCCTTCTGTGGGTCGCAGATTCACTGATTTTATTCTTTTCACTCTTTTAATCAACTTTTGAGCTATAAACATGTATTTTGAGCAATTGATTAATATGAGGAGCTAAACCCAAACACTAGGATGACGGAGGAAGCCCTATTTCACGCATGTGGTAGTTCTAATAATTCTTTTATGACTATTTGCATTGATTTTTAATCGATTTATGATTTTTATTGAATGAGTGTGATTTCGTTTGATGGTGTATGCTTGGTCTATGTATTTTTGGTACATCATGCTTTTGATTTACAGTCATTGCTTTTCAATAATCTATTTTTGGCAAAGAATAAGAGTCCATATTTTTATTATTTGAACTATAATTGATTGGAATTATTATTTGAGTCACATGAATGGAATTTGGTGGAATCCTGAGTCTCAGTCTCTCTCGACATTGTGACAAACCTTTTGTATATATATATATATATATATTATATTTTTATTTTAAGTCTAGAACCCAATCTTATCAAGTCCGAGTTGAACGAATCTTATTACCACTTTTTCTACAATAATTAAAATCATATCAATTTTTGGCGCCGCCGACGCGGATTTGTATTAGGTTTTAGGTTTTAGATTTATTTTATTTCTTTTAGAATTTTTGTTCTCTTTTACGCCTTTGGTATTTTTTGATTCTTTTTAGATTTCGAGCGAAGCTACAAGGAAAGAAAAAGTGTTATAAAAGGAAAGCATCGCCAAAGAAGGAAAGAAAAGAGGAATCCGAAAGGAGTGAAGAAGAAGATTTTGTATATAGTTATTTTGTTTTATTTTTAGAAACTGTAAATAAGGTGTTATTTTTGTAATTTTTCTTTTCCTTTTTGGACATTTTTATTTTTGGACTTTTTGGACATTCTTGGACATTATTTTTAAACCCTAAGAAAGGGTCAAAATTAAATATCAACTGTTTGCAGGGAAGGACGACAGTTACGATACTGTCTCGGCCCCTCGGGTTCGTACACTAACATCGGAGTCGGTGGCCTGAGTCGACTTCAACGGTTCATCGCCCGTCTGGTACGGGAGGTAAGACTCTATCCACCCACGAATCCCCTGTCAGTGGGTTTTATTTTGTGATAACTCACACCCCTGCAAAAGAATGTCGAACTGGTATCACAATAGCCAATACAACGAATATCCGACTGAGTTTCAAAATGGACGTTACAATTTTAACCATAGTGTGAATAGTGATTGGGAACATCAACCTTTTCAAGGTTACGGCTCATACCATGGTGAGCCCAATTACTATACACACACACACCGGTCATACGAGCAAGAAAATAAGGATTATTATAGTACTAGTTCCTCGTCTTTGGACAATATAATGAAAATGTTGAAAATTAGTCCTTATTATGATCCTTCTGAACCTGTTCTTCCTCTAGAAGAGTCTCTCAAACAATTAACTGAGAATACAAATAGGTTTGTGTTAGAAATGAATAAACAAAATGTACCCATGAGTGAACCTTCTATACACGATACCATAAGGAAGTCATGTGAGTCGATTCAAAAGCTTTTATTAGAGGCCCAGAACAGAACTTCTCAAGATAGTCTTAATTTCCAATATAGTGTTTCCAATAGTACCCTTGAAAATGAGGATAGTTATTTGCATAATCAAGATGTCGAGGTTAGAATTGGTAACACCACTTTAGATGAGGTTCAACCATTTTCATGCTATTATGATGATTATGACGAGGATAGTGTTGATGAAGAATTTGAAATATGTAGGCATAGTGATCAGGAATTTGTTACTCCAAATGAACTTTATGATGATAGTGTTATTTCTGGTTCAGATCCCGATAATTTTAATGATTATTCACCTATTCAAAAGGACGAGGATTTGATTAGAGATACCACTTCTTTAGATGATGTAGTATTTCCTTTTGATTACGAAGTCGATAATGGTTTAGAGGAACGAGTTTATTCTGAGAATATCGTTTTAGAGTCTAGCAATTTAGAAACAATAGTCTTAGACGAAGAAGATGAAATCGTAGAGCATTTAAACATGTGTGAGGAGGCATCACCTGAGTATAACCTAGAAGAAGCAATTGACCATTTTCAGGAATCTAATGACCTTGAAATTAGGGAAGTTGTGACTAGTCTTTCTAGAGACACTGAAAACTCTAAGTTTGGGGGTGATTATCATTCTCCATGTGCTTTAACTATTAGAAAGGTCCCTCACTTGGGACTTGACATATGTGCCTCAACCATTTTAAAAGATTATCTTCATACACGTTTTCCTGAACCTAGTGATGTCCATAAGGAAGTTCAGTTGTTAGAAACCCATCCTCTGGTTGATGAGGTTAGACCAGGCTATGATACTAAGATCGACTTTGTTTTCCCACCAAATACTTTTCTTCCAAATGTGGGAATGAATGATTTTCAAATGTGTCGAATATTAAGTTTTGAGACTAACCCTAAGTACTTTAGGAAAATAGAACTGACACATTTGCTTAAGATAGACCACCACTCTCATTGTGGTCAGCTGTGTGAGTCAAAACTGATTGACTTTAAGGATCCACAATTATTCAGGTTATTATTATGTGCTTTTAAATTTTTACTTGAGTTTCTTCAGACTCTAATACCTGAACCGGATCTTAGCTTTGAGGAATTCCAACCCATGAAAATATTTTATTTGGACCCAGTTATAGAACCTGAACCTGAACCATAGCTAGCTGTAGTTGTCTTAAATAGGAAACTAGCCAAGGGTGTGCTTTATTTGTTTATTTTCTTGACAGGTTGCAGATTCCTTTTATTTGTGATAGCTCTATTTGGTTTTGATGACCCACAGAAATTTCGTCTATTACTTTATGATTCTTTGAGGTGACTAATCCTTTCTTAGTCTGGCTGAAGACTTTAAACTTAGCACTTCTTGGGAGGTAACCCAACATTCATGCAACACGGCAATATCTTTCCTTATCTCTTTTGCTTCAAATGGTAACAGTTTCTCCTTGTTCGTGCTTTTAATTTATCTTTAGAACATTGAGGACAATGTTAGATTTAAGTTTGGGGGTAGGGGAGAAACTTTTTAGTTGCATTAATAAACTCCAGAGCCTAGAAATTTATGTTTATTAAGGATGGCACTAACCAATCTAAGTGGATGGAAGCATTTTGGTTGTAGGAGTTGAGGAACCAATCTGATTAGATGGCAACATCTAGAAGAGTCTATTCATAAAAGCACAGAGCTCAGGTGTTAGAAATAACATGATAGTTTCACCATATCTCGTTGAGTCCTTTTCACTTCTATTTTTATTTTGTTTTTAAACTATGTTTCTCTAAGTGATAGGTGGGGCCCACGATTCAATTTGTTACCAATGCTAGGGTGAATTAGAGTGATTGAGATACCAAAAAAAAAATGGTAGTTACCAAAAAGTTGAAAAAAAAAAGACCAGACCAGACCATTTGACCAAAAGGAATAAATTCAATAAAGTCGACCACTGGTACCCTTGTATATGCCAGTAGTGTTGACCTAGAGTTAGGTTATCGACCACTGGTTCCCTTGTATATGCCAGTGTGTTGATATTAGTCAGACTAATATCTCAATCTATTAGGATAGGTTCATTTTGGCGGAGGCCTTCAGACAGATATGGGAAACGCCGTTCACTTAGTAAACATCAAAACCATCTATGTTTTTCTATATCCATCTTCTTGATCTATCCATGTGATTAGTTTTGACTCCGAATATGATGTCCATAGTGCAACTATCTGAGTAGGGCTCTGTCACTTATATATGAATTTTAGTATGCTTGAGTGCAAACTCGTGTACATCAATTGGAATTTCGCATCAGGGTACTTCCTCATGTAGTCAATAAGTATGCCAACCAAGGAGATTCTTTAGTGCCTTCCAAGGTTCTGCGTAGATAGTTAGGGTCTGGAGTAGTAAAGGTTTTGTGGGTATATCTCTTGTAAGCCCTCCGGAGACAACACTCCGCCACTAGGTCCACCTAGGGGTTTGAAGGCTTATTGCATACGCTAAATGCAATCGACGATGCCTGCGACAGTGAGTTAGGATTTTATTTTGTAGTTTTGATTTGCTCGGGACTAGCAAATAATAAGTTTGGGGGTATTTGATAGACGCATTTATGTGTCTATTTTCATCTCTATTGTTATATTGTTAGTACCCATTTTTGTACTTATTTCGGTATTTTATCTCTTTGTAGGTGTTTTTGGAGAAATAAGCTTTTGCGGCGAAATTGGCTCGAAAAATTGTTAAAGGAACCTGGGAGGACATTTGCTATTCGGACTCTCGCTTTGGATAAGGGGTAACCCATTTCGGGCATGTGCTAAAGGGACACCAGAACTGGATAGGGGGAGGTCATCTTCTTCAAAATTCAAATGCAAAAAATGGCGGGAAAAATTACAACAGTTCTGACAGATTTAGGGTTGGATCATTGGACGTATTTTAATGAGATTCAATGGCCTATTTTCATGGGATGGACGTGATATAGATATACAATGCTAATATGGGTGATTTCATGGGCTGAATTTGGCTAGAATAGCCGGAAAAAGGAAATCAAGGTTAAGTTACACACGGGTCCCTGTTTGGAGCTATTTTTGGAATTCTAGGGAGATTAAAATGCTACAAAACTTCCCAAAGATTGGTATCTATCCAAGGAAGAGTTTGAGATAAGTGGGAAAGCTCAGAAACGCGTAAAACAAATTTGGGAAGCGATT
Source organism: Papaver somniferum (assembly GCF_003573695.1). Classification (NCBI taxonomy): domain Eukaryota; kingdom Viridiplantae; phylum Streptophyta; class Magnoliopsida; order Ranunculales; family Papaveraceae; genus Papaver; species Papaver somniferum. Next base: position 174,104,475 of record NC_039363.1, on the reverse strand, counting down.
ATTGTCGTGACTGCCAAGAAAGGAAAAAGGGAATTTTGATGCGATTTGGGAAAGATTCAATGACCCTTTTGTGTATAAATAGGATGCTTAGGTCCCCTAGAAGAAGGACGAGGAGTTTGGGGTCGAGAGTAGAGCTCAAGAGGCAAGAATCAGAGATTACAGGAGGCCCGCCTCTGCTGCTGCTGCTGCTGCTACACGAAGATCCTGAAGATCACGAAGAACGGACTTCCACAGACAGTCGTTCTTCTACAGTGACAAGGACAGACGCAAGACAGTCTTAAAACAACAGCAATAGAAGCACTTCAGTTTTATCGTTCTTTTCTGGAGGCCTTCTGTGGGTCGCAGATTCACTGATTTTATTCTTTTCACTCTTTTAATCAACTTTTGAGCTATAAACATGTATTTTGATCAATTGATTAATATGAGGAGCTAAACCCAAACACTGGGATGACAGAGGAATCCCTATTTCACGCATGTGGTAGTTCTAATAATTCTTTTATGACTATTTGCATTGATTTTTAATCGATTTATGATTTTTATTGAGTGAGTGTGATTTCGTTTGATGGTGTATGCTTGGTCTATGTATTTTTGATACATCATGCTTTTGATTTACAATCATTGCTTTTCAAAAATCTATTTTTGGCAAAGAACAAGTGCCCATTTTTATTATTTGAACTATAATTGATTGGAATTATTATTTGAGTCACATGAATGGAATTTGGTGGAATCCTGAGTCTCAGTCTCTCTCGACATTGTGACAAACCTTTTGTATATATATTTTCTATTTTTATTTTAAGTCTAGAACCCAATCTTATCAAGTCCGAGTTGAACGAACTTTACTACCACTTAAAAACTACATCAGTCACCCTTCATCTTCAAAATATGATAACATATTATTACCCATCAACAACGATCGGTTTTTTGCTGATTTTCCAGAAAATCATGAAATTTTTTCTCAAACTCAAAATAACCCCTATGAACCTTACTATGATTTCGAAGGACCAACCCAAGAAGAAGAAGAAATCCGAGAACCCAATGCTCAAGATTACCAGGTATACCTCTATTCTAGCTCCGGTTTCAGTTCTTAAGCTCATAGTGGCTAGAAGTTTCGATTTTTTCCTTCCGAAAACCCTAGGTTTCTAGCCGCCAGGTAGAATAACGGCTCGGAAACAATGCGTTCCTGGCCGAAACTCTGTTATACGGCTCACAGTTCATGAACTCCTGGCCGTAACTCTGTTATACGGCTCACAATTCATGAACTCCGAGCAATAACAATATATTACGGATGGGACGATGAAAGTTTCATGGTCGTAATTAGTCAATTACGGCCAGGTTTTTTCTACGTGCATGGGTAGCATTTAATACTGTCGGCGGCGGTTAGGTTTTCTGGACGAAAGTATTAAATGCTTTTTAATGCTGACGGCGTCGTCTGGGTTACCTAACCGTTTACCGGTTTACGGATGGGTTTCTAAGCTGAAATAAGACTCATCCAAAAAACAGGGAAATAAACGGCCAAAAAACTCCTATACGTAAACACTTTACGTCTAGGATATACCTAGTCGACCCAGCCGTAAACACGTTACGGCTAGGATATACCTAGTCGACCCAACCGTAAACTCTGTTACGGCTCTAACTTTCCCTTTTGACCCAGCCGTTTTTGTATATTTATTTTTAATAACTGATGTGACATCTTTAATTTTGTTATAGATCGTGTCATACGTTCCGGTGGAAGACCAAGAGGTGGTTATAGAAGACCAAGAGGTGGTTATACAAGACCAACCGCTACCGGTGCAAGTTTCCGAGGACACAAGTGCTCACTATGCAAACAACTATGAGTGGAAAGATCCGAAAGATGCAAAGAAGTGGGCTCGAGAACAAGGACTGAAAAATATGTGCATCATAGTCCAGAATAAACAAGTTACAAAAACAAGCTTTCAAATGGTTTGTGAGTGTAGTGGAAAGTATGAGAGTCATTAGAAGAAGGGTAGTGAGTATAATCCAAAAACAACGAGGAAGAGGGGACGTCATAATACGAAGAAATGCGGATGCCCTTTTAATCTTCAATTTAAATTTAACGACGACAAGAAAATGTGGTATATGGAAAAAGTCGTCTCGGGTTATCATAGTCATCCTATTCCGAAAAGTTTGATCAACCATCCTTATTCGGCAAGGCTCAACCCTTTGGAAAAAGATTTAGTACGCGTGTTGAGTAAAAGACGTACAAGACCTATTGATATTCTTAGTGGCGTGAAGGTGTTAAGCCCCTCAAACTCATCCTCATTGTCGACTATCTATAAAGAAAGAGAAAAATTTAGAAATGAGTCATGGCAAGATAGGGTGCTTATGCAACAATTATTGTTTTTGTTTGAGGAGGCAAACTACTCTACCGCCTACGACATGAATAACGAAGGTGAAGTGGAATATCTTTTTATCGCGAATCCGGAATGTGTAGAATTGACAAGATGCTTCCATCAAATTCTCTTTATGGATTGCACGTATAAAACAAACAGATACAACATGCCAATATTGAACTTTGTTGGGCAAACATCTACCAAGTCGACATTTAACGTTGCATTTTGTTTCTTGAAAGACGAGTCCAAGGAAAGTTATTTGTGGGCATTGCAAAAGGTCAAGCTATTGTATCAAGAAGGTTATACTCCTAGGGTGTTGATTACGGATAAGGAGCAATCGTTGATGTGGGATATATCACGTGTTTTCCCGATGCGCGTCACCATCTTTACACGTTTCATATATGGAACAATGTGCAAACTAATTGCAAGAGGGTTATTTTTCCAACAAGGAAGTCCGAAATGGGGAGGATAAAAAAAATACCAATGGAGAAACAACAAGATGCCAAAGATAAGTTTAAGATCGATGATGAGATAGCAGAGTTGAAATGGGTGGAATTTCAACGTGATTGGGAACAATTAATATGGTCGCTCACGCAAGATGCTTTTTTCGTAAGAGAGTGTTTTCTATTGGAAAAATGGGATAACTACCCGGATGTTATAGAATATTTGAAGAAGGAGTTATTGGATCCCCACAAAGAGAAGTTTGCAAGTGCACGGGTAAACCGTTATAGACATTATGACAACCAAGCCACAAGCACGGTGAAGTCGTCTCACTATCGGTTCAAAAGCAAGTTAAATGGTTGTGATGGTGGATTTGTTGTTGTTTTTGAAGCCATGGATGAATATTTCAAGCGTGATCTTCATAGAATTAAAGGGGAATTTGAATGGAGCCGATCTAGAAGGATTTTCGATTGCAGGGAGAACCCTTGGCTCCGGGGATTACATTTATGCGTTTTCCAATGGGCAATCCTAAAAATTACGGAGCAAGTGGAGGCTTCGGAGGATAATCATATTCCACCAGGAGTTAGATGCATTTTTCCCATCAAGACGGTTTTGGGCATCCCATGTAAACATATGGTAGCCAATTACCCCACAAGGATGATTCCGATCGAAGATATAGATCAATTTTGGAAACAACTAACATTCACCGATCCATTACCCAATCAAGGTCTTGGGGAGGTGTTTTGCGACACGGACACACACAAGAAACTTTTTGACAAGTATGCTTCTTTATTACCGGCGCAAAGGCAACTTTGGTTGTATGAATTGCGGAAATTCAATCGTCCTTTCACTAGAGATGATATTTTTGAACCTCCCAAGGTGAAGGGAAGGGGTAGTCCATCAAACAAAAAAAAGAGGAAAGTTCGAAGGGCGGAAGGTAGGAGAAAGCTTCAAGAGGGTCCACAATTGACTCCGTCAATGCATAGAGATCCTTCGGGTTTTGAAACGTTGAACGAGTTGTACAAGGAGTCGAAAGATACGGCTACAAACAAACATAAGAGAATGGAAATGGAAAAAGGCGGACCGAGCCGAGCTAGTGAAAAGAAGGTAAAAGGCCCCAAAAATAAGGTGGCTATTGCATCCCAACAAGGTTCAAAAAGAAAGGTTAATGATGGAGTCAAAATTAAAGAACCGGTTGTTCTATCCCAAGAAGGTTCAATAAAGGGAAAGGAAATGGAAAAAGGCCGCAAGAAGAAGGTGGTTATGGCATCCCAACAAGGTTCAACAACAAAAAAAGGTAGTAGCGTCCAAAGGAAAGTTGGTAGTGCAATTGGTATGAAGAAATTAGCGAGAAGCCGGGGTAATAATGTCAAAGGAAAATCACCATTGGTTGAAGCATCGCGAATCACCCCACAAATAGTAGTTAGTGGTGAGAAAGAGACGGTTTATATGGACGTATGATCAGGGATAGCACCCCCTATAGATGATGAAGGTAATTATATCCGACCTACGTATACAATATACAAGAATTACATGCATTTTTTACCACATTTTATTCATGAGTACGTCAAGTCCACTGACGATGTTGCGGGGGACGGAAATTGTGGATACCATGTGTTCGTAGATCAACTTGGACCTTTTGAGCAGGCAAAAGATTGGGGTGACGACCAAATTACTTTTGTTAGGCTAAAGTGTTTGCTTGCTAGGTTCGAAGATCAGTGAGTTGGTGTGCTAGGTTCGAAGAAAGATTTGAATTGTGGACAACATTGCAGAGGTCTAGGGATGCGCCTTGTGTACTAATGAGTTCCGATGATGATGACTATGAGTAAATGTGGTGTCAAGGTTAGTGATAATATGACAACAATGTTATTTTGAAGGGTCGTGTGAACATTTGTATTTTGAATGTGATGTGAACCTTTGCTTTTGAATGTTCTTGTTTTTTGAATCACTCATTATAAATGATGAACATTTTAATCTAGTTTTATCACATGTTTAAAAAAATGAATTTTGAAATCACTCATTACGGCCAGGTTTTACGCTAACACGACCTAGCCGTTTAGTTGAAACGGCTGGAAATACCTGACCGTATACCTAAAAACGGCTGAAAAACCTCACAGTTTCAAAAGTTACGGCCTGAAAACTCAACCGAGATTACCAATTCACATATTACGGCAGGGAATTCAACCTGTAATGCCAAATGAACTGGTGTTTTAATTTTTTTCCCCAGAATTACGGCTGGGAATCCCACCCGTATTTCTGGGAACGATCAAGTTTACGGCTGATATTGCTGGTCGTAAACTAATATGCGGCTAGGAATTCCAGCCGTATCCTTAATTCACGGTTGGTTATCCCAGCCGTTTGTTACTTTGGATTGTCAGTAAATTGTGTTCTCGGCTAGATAATTAAAACACTAGTATGCATTCATTCAAGGTACATTAGTATCCAATTACTGAAAACAAGTTAAATCAACACAAAAACAAAGTCTTGAATGATAAAACCTAAGAAGATGGACATACTAAAACAAAGTCTTAAACAAGTATATAAACCACTTATTCAGCACGACCAATATTCTTGGGAACATCGTCAGAAGATGATGAAGAAGAACTTAGGGGAGTTGAGGAAGCACTAGTCCAATCATCAATTTCTTCGTCAGTATATAGATCATCCCTCATTGGATTATGTAACTCCTGAAGCCTGAGAAGCAGTGTTTTTTGTTGGTCGCAATCCAAATATAAGACCTCCTCAAGGTTACGTCGCAGTACCCTGGATATCCACTTAGATCGCTTAACCATCATCGTAGCAATGTCACACATTGGAAGCTCTTGGGCTTCTTTTTGCTTTTCAGGGTTCATACAAATGGTGAAAAACAAATCAGAGTTATACAATTACGGTTAGGAACTAACAAAAACCCATCTGTGGTAAACTTTATCGGCTGGGATAACTAGGACATACTAACCGTAAACAAAGTCTCGGTCATAAAAAATGTACACGACCTAGCCGTTTATATGATAACGGCTGGGAAATGGCCCATACCTAACCGTAATCTAGTAAATCGGCTAAGAAACATGGATAACGGTCAAGAACTACTTGTTACGGTTAGGATGTCCCATCCGTGTAACCATCAATTATGAAAACAATCATCTAACACAGGGCGTTTTTACGGTTGGGAAAGTCCCATTCGTGTACACATATAATGGTTGGGATATAAAAATTTCCTAACCGTTTAAGAGGTTAACTGATGGGAGTTCGTGATGTCCCAACCGTTAGGTTGCAATTACGGATAGGACGATATGATATCCCAGCCGTAAACCCTTCATAAATGAATTTTGAAATACCCTAAAATCATCAATCGAACCTATTTTTTCAATCTAATGGTAAAATAACTGGTGAGTTTTTCGATTCTTACCTAGTATGAGTCATTTGTGGAGGATTCACAGGTGTTTGAACATATTGGCTCACCACAAGAGGATTTGAAGATGTTTGGAGAGATTGGTTCACCACATCTCCATTAAAAGGAACATCAATAACTTGCCTTGTTTCGGAATCAAGGTTCAATCGGCCGGATCTTGTCACTCTTGGTCTTGCTGCCATCTTGAGATTCAATGGAGAACAAAAGTTTTTGAATTAGGTTTTAAAGAGTTTTTTGAGAAGATGAAGGAGAATAGAGAAAATGAATGGGGAGAGGTTTTGAATTAAGATTATGTTTTATTTAGAAAAGAGGGTAAATCAGACTTTTAAATGACTTGAATCTCCCCCCGTCTGATTTTTGCTTCCCCAAAGAAAAAAAGCCCCCAAATGGTCAAAGGAGCTTGACTCTCTAAGCCCCAATAATAGGATTCTATTTCTTTCCACTAAGCCCAGTATTGTATTGTTTTCATTTTTACATTTTCTAAAAAAAAAAAAAAAACTTTTAAAAATATATTTATAATATCAATTTTTTCGATTCTAGTGTTTTTTTTGTACAACTGATATTTATGCAAAACACTTCTAATATACCCTGTTAAAGACGAACCAGAGATGAGAGAGAAACATAGAGAGTGCGATGGAGGGAAGAAACTTATTCAATTGGATCGAAAAAGTTTTGAGATCTCATTGGATACTTTTGCGGATCGTGAGTTGATTAAGGTGTTGGAGAGAGGATAGGGAGGTGTTAGGGTTTGGGTGGCTTTGCCAGAGAGATTAGTGGTTTGGGTGATTGATTTACTTAAATCCATTCACAAAGGGAAGAACAAAGCTTTGAGGTATGAAGAAGAATATGGAGATAACGTTTTTGAAGTTAAGGTTCAGAACAATGCAGAGGGGGATTATATTAGGATTTCTAAACACAAGAAAGGTGATGGTGATAAGGGAGTGTGTTGAGATTATTAGTCCCATATTTTCTGGGAAATATAAGATTATGCGGTTTATAATCCTTAGGGCTTCTCCACTCATTGCCAATTGGTTTTGAGTTGGATGCTCGTATTCTAACATGGTATCAGAGCATGTTATTTGTGACGAGTCATTTGACCGTGCCTTTACTCCGACGTCACCCGATTTAGTGTCCACGTGTTAGACCCAACGAGGCTATACGTGAGGGGGCGTGTTGAGATTATTAGTCCCATATTGTCTGGGAAATCTAAGATTCTGCGGTTTATAATCCTTAGGGACTCTCCACTCATTGCCAATTTGTTTTGAGTTGGATGCCCGCAGACTTTAATTGAGTGAGTATTTGCATCCCTAGTGGGGATAACAAGAGTTGTTGGTCAATTATGGCGGAGGTTTTATATTGCTTTATGGATAAGGTAGGGTTAAAGAAGGTTGTGCAGGTGGTCCCTAAGGAGATTGATTTTCTTGGAATGGTTAAGCAATCTAAATCTAAGATTATTAGATCAAGATTGGTAGTCTTATCTCACAAGCTAAACTGGAACAAGGTAGCAGTCTCAATCAAACGAGAGATGGGGATACGAAGGTACATCATGATACAGGTTGTCAATGATTTAGAAGGAGTTATTCAGTTGGAAGAGGAGGAGTGGAAACAGCTTTGGAAACCATTGAGATGGCGGGATGAAGGTGTAGACTTTCATTTGCTATTTCAGGGGGGTTATCAAGGAGGGTGAAGGATAAGAATTTGGTGGATAGTAGTAAGAAGAAGGCGGAGGAGGGCTCTGTGTTTTCTATTAGTAAAACAATGGAGGAGATACAATGGTTTAAAGTTAGGGGGTTACACAAGTCAAAATGGTCGTCAAATTTGCTAGAAAAAATTGGAAATGTGATTTCTACAGGAGGGTTATCAAGAATAGCTACTGAAACTTTAAATTTAGAGGGTTTACATTTTTTTAGAGTGGCGGTGAATGGTACTCTGACACAGATTCCGGCAGTGGTGGTGATGGAGATGGAGAAGGAGAAGGTGGTGCTGACAGTGGAATAAGATCCGAATTACAAGAAGGAAAGACAGTTATCGGAGGCGGATTATGGGCGTGAACTGAGGAAGTTTGATGCAGCCGTTAGAGAAATTTCAAAATTCAAAAATGCGGTAGATGTTGAGTTGGTGGCCGGAATGAGGAGTTAGTTAGGGAAGAGTCAGCTGGTAGTGAGTCAGTGAGAAAATGTTAACGATTCAGCTGAGTCAGTTGCAGCTGTTTCAACTGGTACGAGAGGTTGGATTTACCATCTCAAGTCAAAGACTAATTTGAATTCTGGTTGTATGGTGGTCTTTGGTCAAAATTCGACCGTTGCTTGTTCTAATTCAAATGGAAAAGGAAGCGATAATACCAATTCATTTAGAGAGAGGGTAGAAGCAACAAAAAATAGGGAGGAGCAGAAGGGTATGAGGAATATCCATGAGGAGATAGTAGAAATCAATATGTTATCTAGTATCGAGAATTAGGTGGTGTCGAAACTAGGAGATGTTCAATTATCACATACTGAGAGTATGAAGAAGGTGATGGAGGTTGCAGAGCTTATGTTAAAACATTGTTGTGCGTATGGAGGTGTTTGTGAGGGGGATAAGAATAAGATAACAGAGGTGGTGATGAAACAAGTGCAAAAGTATAAAAAAAGATTCATGAAGGAAAATGCTAGGAAAAATAATGTGGTTGTGGAGCAGATAGAAGAGGGTTGGGTGAGGGAGTTAGTGTTGGTTAATGAAGACAACACTAACACAATAGTAAATATGGAAGAGACTGTGAATCAATTGGAAGTTGGTAACGGATTGTAAAATCATAAATTGGAATGTTAGAGGGCTGAATGCTTTTGATAAAATGACAGCATTGAAGGAGTTGATTTGGAATCAGAAATGTGACATTTGTTTGGTACAGGAAACTAAAATTATGAAGATGAATATATGGTTGGTAAAGCAATTGTGATTTGATGAGGATTTCGATTGGCTGAATCTTCCTTCTGCGGGGAGTCATGGTAATAGTGGGGGTTTATTGTCTATCTGGAACACCAATAAAGTTGTGAAAGTAGAAGAAAGGATGGGAGTTAATAACATCATTTTGGGGTTGTGTTCTAAGGTGAATGGTAAGAAGTGGGCAGTGTGTAATGTTTATTCTCCTTGTAGTTATAACGAAAGGGAGGAGTTTCGGAAGGATCTGGAGGTGGTAAGAAGTTGGTGGAATGGTCCATTATGTGTTACTGGTGATACGAATGCAGTGAGAAGTGAAGAAGAGAGAAATAGAGGTGAATGAGAGTCTAGAAATAATAATTTCTTGAATGATTATATTATGAAGAATGAGTTGGTGGATCTGCCATTGGTTGGGGGAGCATTTACTTGGTCTGACATGACAGAGGATCCTCTTCTTTGTAGGTTGGATAGGTTTCTTCTAAGTATTGATTTTGATTTACTTTTTCCATATTCTATTCAAGTTTCTCTAACAAGAGTGGTTTCAGATCATAAGCTTTTGATGTTGGTGACTAAGCCTAGTAGAAAGAGTAAACATTACTTTAAGTTTGAAAATGGGTGGCTGCTGCATAGGGATTTTTTCAAGAATGTGGAGAAATGGTGGGGAATTATGGAGTTCCAGGGGCAAGCTAGTTTTGTGTTCTTTAAAAAGCTTCAGAATTGAAGTTTTTTCTTAAAGAGTGGAGTATGAAGGAGTTTGGTGGTCTTAAAAAGGAAAAGAAGGAGCTTACTGAGAAGATTAATGTGTTGGATCAGATGGAGGAAAAACATAAGCTTTCTGATGAGCAATTTGAGAAGTGGTTGAAGAGTTTGTTGCAATTGAAGAAGATAAAAGCTATTGAGGCAAGGGAGTGGCATGCTAGAGCAAGCAAAATGAATTTAGGTGGGGGGATTCTAACACCTCTTAGTTTCATAGAATTGCTAATGCTAGAAAGAAGAGAAACACAATATCTAAGCTGGAGATTGATGGGGTGAAATGTTTTGAGCAGGAGAGTATAAAAGCTGAAATGAGAAGTTATTATGAAGGACTTTTTATTGAAAATAATGAAGTGTCATTTTCTCTTGATAATTTATTTTTTCCAAGTATTGCTGAAGGAGAGAAGGAAGAGTTGGAGAGGGAGTTTTCTGAAGCTGAAGTGTATGATGTTGTTAAGAATTTTGGTACTAATAAATCTCCAGAGCATGATAGGTTTTCTATGGAGTTTTACAATGTGTGTTGGCCTATAATTAAAAACTGATTTCATGAAGTTGATGGCTGAATTTTTTAGGTTTAGTTCTTGGGATTGGATGTTGAATTGTTCTTTCATTTCTCTTGTACCAAATAAGGAGGATTCTTGTATTTCTAAGGATTTTAGGCCTTTGAGTCTTTCGGGTAGTGCTTATAAAATTCTTTCAAAGGTTCTAGCAAATAGGTTGAAAACTGTGATGCATAAATTAGTTTCAGACTCACAGGGTGCTTTTATTAAGGGAAAACAAATTTTGGATGGTGTTCTTATTGCATGAGAGTGTGTGGACAGCATGTTGAAAGCTAGAAAACCTTGTATTCTTTTTAAAATAGATATGGATAAGGCTTTTGATAATGTGAGGTGGAGCTCTTTATTGAGAATTCTTGAGAAGCATGGTTTTGGTAGAAAATGGATATCTTGGATTAGGTGGTGTATTTCAATATCTCATTTTTCAGTTCTTGTGAATGGGAGTTCCACAGAGAAATTCAAACCATCTAAAGGATTAAGGCAAGGTGATTCTCTTTCACCTTTTTTATTTTTACTTGCGGTGGAGATTTTGTCAAAGTTAATTGATGATGTTGTTAGGAGGGATCAATTGAAAGGTTTTCAGGTGGTTGAAGGTGGGATCAACATTTCTCATTTACAATTTGCTGATGACACCTTATTGTTTGTGATTGCTAATGAGGAGGAGGTGAGAAGATTGTTGTTGATGCTTAGTTCTTTTGAGATTTTGACTGGATGAAGTTGAAGTTGGAGAAAAGATCCATGATTAGTGTGTGGGAGCAGATGATATTATTGAGACTCTGTCTTTGGAGGTGTTCTTCAGTTTGGGATGAGGTGGTGAAGAGAATGGAAGTAAAATTGGGTTCTTGGAAGAAGAAATTTCTTTATAAGGCTAGGAGGTTAGTTTTAATAAGAAGTTGTTTAGCAAGTTACCTGTTTATTTTCTTTCTTTAATTCCTATGCTAGTCAATGTGGAGAAGAAACTGAACAAGCTTATGAGAAGATTTCTTTGGGATTCTACTGATGTTAGAAGGAAAATAAGTCGGGTTTCTTGGCTTATAGTTTGTAAACTTAAATCTTTAGGTGGATAGGGTGTGAAGAATCTGAAATGTACAAGTCAAGCTCTTAAAGCTAAATGGGTATGGAGATATGCAACTGAGAAGAAAGATTTATGGAGGAGGGTAGTGCAACAAAAGCTAAAGAATAAGGAGGAAGTTAGTCCACCAACTAATGATGATACTGCTACTGGGAGGAGTAATTGGAAGAGTATTCTCAATAATACTTCTTTTGTGGATAAGGAGGTGAAATTTAAGCTTAACAATGGTAAATCAATAACGTTTTGGCTTGATGATTGGACTGCAACAGGTGCTTTGAAAGCAAGATATCCAGCAATTTACAAGGCTTGTAGGAATAAGAATGCTTCAATTGATGACATGATTGAGAATGGCAGATTAACTTGTCAAGTGAGAAGAAGATTGAATTAGAATGAGCAGTTTGAATGGGACATGCTCTGCAATGAGTTAGGTCCACTTCATGGATTGAATGAAGAAGCTGATTCTGTGAATATTATGGGAGGGTTTACAGTGAAGAAGTGTTATGAGTCTTTGGTTCAGGAGGAAGAAATTTGTGATTTCAACAAGTTCTTGTGGAAACAAGGTGGTCCACCAAAAGTGAGTTTTATGTTATGGGCTGCTTTTCACAATTCTTTGCATGTTTTTTCAATGTTGAACCACAGAGGGGGGCGCTATTCGAACTTCACATAAGAAAGGCAACTCGAAATGACTAACCCAAGTTGATTTACTTCAATACATGGACGAACCCAAAAATTGTAGTTGGGTGGGGCTAAACTGTCGAAGAAGTCTAGTAAAAGGGAAACTGTGTGAAAAAAAATGTCACACGGAATATCAATAACATTCAAATGAACCATCACTTAAAAGTTAACTGACTCTTAAAAACCCATAAATTGACAAGGTAAGTAAAAATTACAAATCACAATACATTTAGTTCTCATCAGAGAATGAACTAGGTAAATCACAATACAAACTTTTGATAATTTCGGTCAAGATCAAATCACTGGTTTGAGATGTCTCCAAATACCTTTCAATCTCTATAACTCTCCGTCTCAGTTATTGCAGTAAGCAACCGAGAGTTGTTTTCAATTTTAAATAGATTAAGATATAAGATATAGTTAAAAGGGAGTTGGTACTTGGTAGTGGTTTAGGTATGGGGCTATTGTTAGCTTACAATGGGCTATAAAAATAATCTCATAAATGCATATAGTAAAAAAATTTCTCTACCTGTGAGCGGTGGGCTAAAGCCCCACTTAGCCCCCTCATAGGTACGTTAGTGCTTCAATAACCTTACTTTAAAGATCCATTTTTCTTATGATGAAATAAATACTAGTGTTTGGATGAAACGACAAAAGATGACTATTACTCCGTTAATATAGTTTGCAATGTTAATAGTCTGAAGTCTGAATTTCAAGCTTTCATCTCTATTAATAATCAATATCTATACTAGAAAACTTCTTCAATAACTAGTTTTTCCATATCAGACTATCCAAAACACCATAGTTAGTACCAAAAGAATTGATAACACAGCCAGATTCATCTGAATCTGAGCTTGTACGTGCTCGATGTATCCTGTGATGATTTTTTACTCGTCTTTGAGGATGTTCACACGATCGTTCCAAAATTTGTCATCAGTAATATCACAATGGTCAATAATCACCTTACTTCTGAATCTTTTGACGACGGGTTCTCCATTTTCATTGTACTTCACTGTCTCCTCCACCTGAGTATAAAAACCAAAAACCATCTATGTGATTTTAGCCAGCACGTCAAAACACACATCTGTAAACATAGTGCAAGGTATATTTTTTTGGCGATACGAAAAAAATTCACCTTGTCCTTGAACACGCAGGATCCTTTACAAAATATGCCAGGTAGCCCAGTGTACTTTATACCAAACAGTTGGAGAAGTTTTTTAACCAGTGTAGGTGTAGATAATCCACAGGGTTAGGTGGCAAGATCTTAATCTATGATACACCAAAGAGGAAAGAGCGGCGAAGCACAAGATAAAACCAAATAGCGCAAAGAGCGAGGTGTCACGTGGGTCGGACGTGATGGCCCTATAGTTGCCGGATGGGACGTGACCCTTATCCTCTGACAAGTCGGACGGACGATCAGAAAGCACTCGGTCATACAAAGGGAGCTAGTCAAACAATGGGACAATAAGAAAGAAGGGTGACATCGTGTCAGCCAGACGATCAAGACTCGGCCTCGGGTGAAGAACTATCAAAGACTAAGACTCTATCGGCCATACCAGAAATATGGGTGAGCGCCAACACAGGCCCGATATGGAACATCTAAACTGATGTAATGTGACCAACATTGTAATTATGTTGTATGTAGACCTTGGCCTATAAATACAAGGGCTGGCCGAGAGAGAGAGGGGCAGGTTGAAAGAGGGAGAAACAAGACACTACATTTGAGAGTTTGAGAGTTACACCATTTGAGAAGGAGAGAACGCCTTGTAATCAAAGAAAATAAATAATAACATTCATCCTTTCACCCCGTGGACGTAGGTAATGATACTGAACCACGTATATCTTTGTGTCTATGTTTGTTGAACATCTTTACTTAGTTTTAATTCATCTTCTATACCATTGGATGTAGTGTGTGGTTTTATGCCACTACATTCTGGCGCCGACTAAGGGGAACGTTTAAGTTCTCCGGATACCTTGGTTGCGTGTGCCAACAGAGACGATCCAAAATCTCCTAAGAACACCTTGTGTGTTAGTTGATGCTACGGGATGAACTTTGTTTGGTGAGGTCTGTTTATGTTTGTTTAGTTTTGAAGTTTGTTGATATGGTTGAGTTTTCATTGTTGAAGTCGTGTCTTTAGCAAGTATTTGCAGTTGGGTCAATTCCGAGCAGTCGGGTTGATAGGGAATCCTTCAAGAGCTCTCAAATAACACTGTTAGCGTTTGGTCGAGGCCAAGGAAGGATCCTGATAACAGATCGGCTAGCCATGCTCGGAGGCGAGTCTGTTTTCATGTTTCAATCTTCGTTTTCGTATTAGTTTTCGCACTTATCTTCGTGTTTCAATCTTAGTTTTCGTCATACGAGTTCAACAACGGAATACCTCTAAAACTTCCAAATAACATCTTCGATGTGTGGTTGAAGTTGCTTGAGGTTCCATGTTGGCTTGTGAAATTCCCAAAACAATAGCACGGCGAGATTATTAGTTTCCGGCGAAAGAACCCAAGGAATTCAGAGAAGACATCCCTGTGTAGTTCCAAGGAAGTTCATAAGTTTTGATCCAAATTCAATGTGGTGTGCTGACCTCATAAAAAGTATGAATTTGGATCTTTTACTCGCAAAGAACTAGGAGTTAATGATTTGGAGTCTAGGGAATGTAAGACAAATTGTAGTTAATGCAGAGTCGTGGTACTGAAAGCGACGTCGTGCAACCTTGAAAGAGACGTAGCATGATACCCATCTAAAAGAAACACTTAGAGTCAAAACAGGGCATACTTGCGAGGTCAGCATGATAGAGTAGAGGGAATCGTACTTTTGAAACTTAGTTTTGGTGTCAATCACCTTTTTCCTTTAAAATCGTACGTACTAGATAAACTTTTCAAAAACAGGTCAAAGTAAGGTATTGTCTGTTTCTGCTGACGTAGTTAGGAACGACTCTCGGACTTACAACATATTGTGTCCGATGGCTAGTACGTCAGGGATGGGGAGAACTCTGAGGAACCGCACGATCACCGGCAGTAGCATGCAAGTAGGAGTAACGGGGCCGAGGCAGGGAAGTGATGGGCATCCACCACCTGAGAATCACGAGCAGCTGTAAGGGGTATGCCGATTGTGGATGAGGAAATCGATCTTGGACGAGACGATGAACCCTCGCCTCTGGAGCGAATCGTTTCAACTCAGAAGAGGGATGATCAAATAGATGGACTCACCGCATCAGACACAAAAGATGATGAGGAGGCGTTAATCCTGCATGCCCAGAGAAGAAACACCAGGCGAAAAGTTGAGTATCAAGAAGCACTCGGACGAGAGAAAGAACGACTTAGGCGAGTACAGTTAGGACAAGAGACAACTATTGGAGTCGATCCAGCGCATCAACCCAGATACCCCCTACAGTACCACCTCCCCTACCAATAATGACGGCGCCACCCCCTGCTCATTTAGGCCATCCAAATGGTCACTCTAGCCATGAGAGTACGGATCCAACGCTACTCGCAATTCTAGAAAGTCAAAGAAGGCAAGAGGCGGCTTTAAGGGATCTTCAGTAGAGGAACCTAGCTTTAGAGTTTGAGAACTATCAGCTACGGAACTTGAGGTCGAGGTCGAGAGGGTCTTCCAGCCGAGGGATATCGGGTAACCAAGGCCGATCAGGACAACCCCCGACACCACCTATCCGAGGGTACGGTCCACCCGAGGATTCATCAACAGAAGACGAAGGGGCGCGAGAGGAATCATCAACAGAGAGGCACAAGGGCCGACAATGCAACCGAAGCCAAGCTAAGGGAGTTAGAAGAAAAGATAAGGAAGCTGTCAGGAAGCGGCGAAGAAGATAAGCTAGCCGAGGTCATAAGCGAGGCCGGGAGGACCCCTTTCACCCAAGAGCTAGAACTAAGGGCCTTCCCACCCAAGTGCACGTTCCCCAGATTTCTATCTAGGTTCGACGGTACAGGAGACGCAGGTCGAGCATTTGAAGATGTACACTATGTCCCTAATCCAATGGAAGAACCATGAGGTGGTAATGTGTAAATTCTTCGCGGCAAGCCTGGAGGGCGAGGCAAGGAAGTGGTTCTACAATCTCCCACCCGGAACAGTCGATAGTTATGAGACTCTAGTCGAAGCCTTCCTCCAAACTTACATGCACAACAGCATACCTCGGCCCAAGGTCAACAAGTTATCCACCTTGGTACAACGGTTTATAGAGCCACTCAGGTCGTTGACCGATCGATGGAGAAATTTGTGCACAGAAATTGGGAAAGTACCAGTCGACCAGCAAATATTCGGGTTCGAAAACGCATTAGGGAGGTCGGACCCCATCTGGATAGCCATGTTTACTGAAAAACCACAGACATTGAAAGAAATGAGGAAAATGCAAGAGCATTTCATCGCCCTAGAAAAAATTCAGGAGGAATCAAGGGATATGGGAGTGCAAGAGGCTAGTGCGGCGTCCTAGTCGACATCGGACGATGTTCAACGTCGGACCGAGAAGAGACCGAGCCCACCTACGCGAGGAAATGAGAAGAAGGAATGGTTAGCTAAAGGAAAGAGGCCGAGGCACGAGGCGAGAACATACACCCCTTTGAATGCTCCACTAGAAGAAATCTTCAAAGAGGTCGAGAAAAGGAGTGACATCATATACCCATCTTCAAGAGGGATACAGTTCAAGGAGACCAAGGATCACCCAGAGTATTGTCATTATCATCAATATCGAGGCCACTCTACAAATAACTGCCGAGAATTAAAAGACATCATGCAACATCTTATTCGAGACGGTTACCTGAGACAGTTCGTCCGGTACCCGGCCCAGACGACCACAACGCCCGATGCACCCGTCCACCAGGTCAGGATCGACAAATCCATGCAGTTTGTCAACACGATTTCGCATTCGGACACTCAATCGTACAATCTGAATCCTGGAATCATGTCTAGAATCCACAAGAGGGATCATAATGGGAAAGAAATTTTCAGTGTAGCAAAAGCTTTTCCGATGGAACCTGGATGTTGCGACCCATCTTTTTCTCGGCTCAGGATGTCCCGATGAACGACCAAGCTCACAGTGATCCCTTGGTTATCACCCTGCTGATTGAGGAAAGGGGGGTAAGAAGGATACTAGTGGATAGTGGGAGCTCAGTCGAAGTAATCTTATACGACACGTTCAAGAGGATGGAGTTGTCAGATGATATACTCGTCCCATCGACATATCGTATCTACGGTTTTAATGGGACCGTGACCATCCCAAAGGGCGAAGTAACCCTAAGGGTATCGGACGGAGGTGGTTACCTAGATACGTTAACTACATTCTGTGTGGTCGATGTCGCCTCGCCTTATGAAGCTATTATCGGGATACCGTGGATCGCGGGAATCAAAGGAGTGGCATCGGCTTATCATCAGAAGCTACGATTTCCAACGTACAAGGGGATAGCTAAGGTCGTAGGAGATTCACAGGCAGCCCGACAGTGCATGCAGGTCGATGCCCGAATAAATGAGGAGCGGTGAGTACGACAAAGGAGAGAGAAGAACAAGGCTAAAGAAGCCAAAGCGGCAGAGGACTTGGAAAAAGTTATTTCGCAGGCGGTCATGGCATACGAAACACAAGGAAGTGAACCTTCATAGCAATTAAAGGAGACGACACCGATGAAGGAACCAAAACCAAACTTCTCGGCCGTAGAACCTACTCGGGAGATTAATTTGGGAACTATAGAAGAACCAAGGATAGTGAGGATCGGGTCGTTACTATCAGACGAGCAAATAAACTAGCTCGTGGCGGTGCTAAAGGAGAACATGGACGCGTTCTCATGGGGCGTGCACGATATGGAGGGAATAGACCCGGAGGTATGCTGTCACCAATTAAAGATTGACCCAAGCTTCAAACCGGTCCGACAAAAGATGAGGCGAGTCGCGCCAGAATTACAGATGGCCGTCGAGAAGGATCTAAAGAAGTTACAGAAATCGGGAATAATTAGGAAATTGCACTACCCACAGTGTATATCTAACATGGTCGTGGTACCAGAAAGAAACGGAGGAGTCAGAATCTGCATCGACTTCAGCGACCTGAACAAAGCTTGTCTGAAAGACAGTGTCCATCTCCCAAGTATCGATCAACTGGTGGAATCTATAGTGGGGTACGAGGCACTAACGTTGGTGGACAGATACGCGGGGTATAACCAGATCCCGCTGGCTCCCGAGAATCAAGAACACACCTCCTTTTTCACACCAAGGGGCCTATACTGCTACACAAGATGCCGTTTGGGCTGAAGAATGCAGGCGCCACATATCAGAGGTTGGTGGGCGACATGTTTGAAGACCAGATCCACAACACCATTGAGGTCTATGTCGATGATATGCTAGTAAAAATTCGCCTAGCCAAGGATCATATCCGAGACCTGCGGGAAATTTTTCGGACGATGAGAGAATATAAAATGAAAGTTAACCCGACCAAATGCGATTTTTGGGTCACATCGGGCAAATTTTTGGGATATATCATCACTCCAAAGGGGATAGAAGCAGATCCCGAGAAAGTCAGAGACATCCTCGAGATGCCATCACCAGCCACAATGAAAGACGTACAAAAGTTGAACGGAAGTATAGCAGCATTGGGGCGATTCATATCTCGGTCGTCCGAGAAATGCAAGGATTTCTTTAGCACTCTTAAAAAGGGAGAGAAATTCAAATGGACGGACGCCTGTGAGGAGGCGTTTCAGAATATTAAGCTACATCTTACAAGTCTTCCAGTATTACAAAGACCCGAGCCATCTGAGGTCCTCACATTATACCTCGGAGCAACTTCATATGCTATCAGTGCAGTCTTAGTTCGAAATGAGGGGAGCGAGGAAAAACTTGTTTACTTCATCAGCAAAACATTAAGTCCGGCCGAGAAAAATTATACAAGGATGGAACAGATGATTCTAGCGCTAGATTTCGCCACCCTGAAGCTAAGGACGTATTTCCAAGCCCATCGGATCCACGTGCTCACAAAATCACCTATTGAGGCGGTACTGGACAAGGCAGGCCGATCTGGAAGGATCTCCAAATGGGGGGCACAAATTAAATAGTTCAATATTTTCTACGAAATGAGGACAGCAGTGAAGGCACAAGTAGTGGCAGATTTCTTGGCAGATTTTCCTCTAAGCGACGAAGATGAGGTCGAGGACATACCCGGAATAGAAGAAGATCGAGAAGACCCGGTCGACTTACTCGAAGCAATTAGCCCATCACGTTGGGAAGTATTCGACGATGGAGCGTCGAACAAAGATGGATCGGGACTTGGGATAGTCTTTACCACACCAAAGGGACGAAAAATGGTCTATTAGTTTAGATTGAAATTTAAGGCGACAAACAACGTCACCGAGTACGAAGCTGCGATTCACGCCCTGAGATTAATCGTCGAGATGGGCCTATAAGATGTAAGACTAACTAGCGACTCGCAGTTGGTGATCCGACAAATCACATGCAAATACGCCATCCACGACCCGATTTTGCAGAATTACTGGGAGCTCGCCCAATTCTATATCGACCAGATCCCCAGCATCAAATTTCGACACATATGGAGAAAAGATAATCGACACTCTGACGCATTGACATATATTGCATCCCAGCTCACAGACCCAAGTGTGGAGGGTATTCGTGTCATGAGACTCCTCGCCCCATCTATACCAGAGACACCCGAGGTGCACGTCGACGTGGCTATCAACACGGCCGACAGATATCCGGACGGAGATTGGAGAAATCCGATTCATTCGTACTTGGAGACAAGCGAGTTACCCAAGGGGCGACCCGAGATCAACAAAGTGAAAAGCAAATCGTCCGCTTACGAGCTAAGAGACGGAGTCCTATACAGGAAATCATACCTGGGACCACTCTTAAGATGCTTAAGTAAGGAAGAAGGCCAGACAATCTTGAATGAACTACACTATGGAGCAGCCGGAAATCACAGCTCGGGGCGAAGTCTGTCAGCGAGAGCGAAAACGATGGGGTACTTCTGGCCGTATATGAATGATGATGCAAAACAAATGACGCAAGCTTGCGAAGAATGCCAGCGGTTTGGTAAGAAGATACATGCACCGTCAGTAACCCTAAACTCGGTAGTAATCCCCCGGCCCTTCGCAAAGTGGGGGATCGATATCGTGGGACCATTACATGTGGGATCGGGGCAGAGAAAATACTTAATAGTAGTGACGGATTACTTCACTAAATGGGTGGAGGCGGCACTACTGAGACATATCCGTGACAAGGACGTCATCGGGTTCATTTGGGAGCACATCATATGTCGTTTCGGAGTACTGGCGACCATCGTCTCGTATAATGAAAACAACTCCAGGGAGAAAACATCGACCTACACCTACAACATCAGAAAAAGCAAGGCTACCCACATACACCCTCAAAGTAATGGGCAGGCCGAGATCACAAACAAAACTATCACCGACAATATGAAGAAAAAATTAGATGGAGAATACGGTGATTGGTGCGAAGAACTCTACAATGTTTTATGGGACTATCGAACCACTCGAAGGGAAGCAACATGGATATCACCTTTCATGCTGACCTATGGAACCGAAGCGATACTACCAACTGAAGCAATGATACCCACCACAAGAACTGAATCCTAGAGGCGAAACATATCGGCAGATCTAATATTGGCCAAGCTCGATGACTTGGAGGAAACAAGGGATATGGCGTTGCAAAAAATGTAGAATTACCAAAGGAGACTACAACGAGAATACAACAAACGAGTTCGACCAAGAGAGTTTCAATCGGGGCAGTTAGTGTTGAAATATCTAGCCGATTGGGAATGTGACAAAAAGGGCGGTAAACTAGCGGCAAGGTGGGGAGGACCATACACAATCGTGTCTAAAGCTGGCGAGGGAGCTTATCGATTACTCAAACCAGACGGCAAACCCGAGTTAAAACCGTGGAACGCTCAACATCTGAAACTTTATTACCCATGAGGGGTTCGAGGGAAACAAGTAAACATACTTGTCATTCATTTCTTTAAAACCGCGAGGGGTAGAAATATGACATGAGCGACCAATGGTCATTCGTACTCGGGGCTAAGCCAGTGAGGAAGTGCCGAGGTGACTTACACTCGAATGGTCATTCGTACTCGGGGCAAAGCCAGTGAGGAAGTTCCGAGGTGACTTACACTTGAATGGTCATTCGTACTCGGGGAAAAGCCAGTGTGGAAGTGCCGAGGTGACTTACTGTCGACTGGCTATTTGATACTCAGGGCAAAGCCAGTGTGGAAGTGCCGAGGTGACTTACAGTCGACTGGCTATTCGATACTCGGGGCAGTGGCAGTGTGCAAGTGCCGAGGTAGCCTAAGGGTACTGGTGGTTGGAAGCCAGATACCAAAGGTTGTTAAGATACGATTTCTTCTCAGCTAGGTAACCTACTTACATCTGAAAGGTTACCCCCATCACAAGTAGCTGTGACCACTTGCCCGAGTTGGTTGGTCGATAACCACTCGGGATTATCCGGCCTAGAACTAGGACGTCTAAAACCCTTCCACTGAATCTAAAAGATAGTGATGAGATACCTCGGCTGGGACATGGCATCGGGCCCGATGACCCTCCTTGTTGAGTGTGTTTGACATAAAATGCATTAATACTAAGGCATGTGACATCAAATGCAGATACGAAACACAAACAACAAGATAACAACCATAAAATTAAACAACGTCAACACAATGATAAAGGCGGAAATTGTCAAGGAAAATAAAAAAGAAAAACAAGCTTGGCGACGCAGCACCCCATTCAAAGAAGTTGTTCAAAGAAGCATGGGTCAAGTGTTCAAACGAATTACAACCCGCGACAAAGGGCAAATTAGTGGCACAACACTACAAAAGACATGATCAACTCCGGGGTGGAACAACACCGGCTCCCCCCTTTCTCTGAGCAACCTCGCGGCGCTTTTGCGCGATGTACTCGTTCACACCGGCCTTGATCGCCTCAGCAAGCTCGCTCTGATGAGCATTTCTCTCGTCCACAATCTGCTGAGAAAGCTGCTCGGACCTCGCCTCGGCGGCATGGAGCTTAACCTTCACCTCACCTTCGGCCTTCTTCCACTGCTCCACATCCTGCCCGAGATTTTGCACATCTCGCTCCAGATCCTTGACACGACCCTGCTCGGCTGCAACAAAACATCATAAGCATATTAAACACGGAACATAGCAGAATACAGATTAAAAACAACAAATTAACTAGGTGTTAGGGTCTCCCCACCATGCACTCCAGAGACCTGACAGAATTGGCAATATAGATTCTAACGACTCCATGGACTTGGCCAACTCATCCTCGGCCTTAAAAAGCTTCAAGGTTAACTCATTATAGTATTGTTCATTGAACTCATTCGAAGGGAAATATTTCTTGTGATCACTCCACTCGGCCCTCTGACGGTTATAGGACACTTGTAGCATCGATAACTGGGCTTGGGTCCACTCTAGGTCACTGGACAGCTTATCGAAACCCTTGGTCCTTTCCAGAAGATCTCGGTTGGACTGCTCGGCCATAACTTTTTCCCTCAAAATTCGTCGCCGATCTTCATGAAGATCTCGATTTTGAAGCCTAAGAGAACCATTTTGACTCTCCAGATTATCGGCTAGTAACGTTTTATCACCCAACAAGTCTTTGAAAGATGCCCAAGCGGGCCCGTAAGTTATCTATCTCTTCGGGGACATACTCAAACAGGCGATATCTGTCCAATTCCTCTTGAAGTTGCTGGATCTCGGCCTCCTGTCGGCCTATCTTCCCATCCTTATTGGAAATTCGTTGTCGAAGATTCTCCACAAGATCTTTCTCGATATCCCACTTTCTCTTCATAAGCCTATACTCCGAAGAAGCGTCTAGATCTATACTAGAAATTTCGGCTAGAAGAATAATAATTGACTCAGGACATCGGTACGAAGAACTCAATCAACACAACTATTGCAAACAATATACCTTTCTCATCGGCGAGTTTGATCTCCAGATCGCGAGATCGTTCCTTCTCCTGCTGAAGAGCAGCCTCCAACTTCCTAATCTCCTATCGACGGAGAGCAGCCTCCAACCTCGACCGATTCAACGCCCACAAATTTCATCCCAAGACGAGATTAGTGGGGCCCGATAACATCCAAAGAAAAAGTGCAAACAAATCACTTACCAAATTATCAAAGACCGGCGCGATATCACGATACAGGGGCACGACAGCAATCATCTGCTCATCAGTATAGGAGCCGAACTCCTCAGAATGCAACGCGCCAAGTGAATCACAAATAGGGCCTGATATGGTAAAGGACGTCTGAACACCCGAGGGAGACCCAACATCCTTCTGGGGCAACTTTTGGAGTGATGTTTGGGTCGGCCCATGATCACCAGACTGCACGACAGGAGTCACAACAACAGTCTCCACATAAACCTCCGCTTCATTCTGGCCACCAGCATCCTCATCAAACAGCTGATCGTCCCCGAATATATCGTCCTCATCATCTTAATCGGGGATATCGATCACAACGTCCGAGATTTTCAGCACCACGCCCTTTGCCGCCACCTTCCCCCAAGAAGGATTACGCTTTGGAACAAAACTTTCACTACCACGAGTATCGGACCCTCAACATCTTCATCCTCGCATCGAGGGAATTTCTGCACAAGGTTCAACGTCAGAATATGTGAAGGCAAAAAACAGGGGCAGGTACATGTACTTAGAATAAAAGCTATATGTTTGTTACCTTCGCCTGATCCTCCTCGACCCTTGTGCCAGCACTCCTCTTCTTGGAAATAGAAACCGATTTGGTAGACTCGCCTTGAGGCTTAACCTACGACAAGAAAGTAATCAGTACCCCAAGCCGATACAGCAGGAATCAAAGAAAGTGGAAAGAAAGCAACATACCTTACCATCGTTAATCACCCAGAATGGATAAGGCTCTGCAGGAAATTGAGGAGGAGGAAAGCTACCATGCAAAATTTGGCCGCGAACAAGAAGTGGAACTCGGTCCCAGTATGTGTCATTGGTGTGGTGAGCACGCTTGTTGGAACCTTTACCAAGGGGATCAACATCTAGCAACAATCTGTCAACACCCTCGGGCATAGATTTCTGACGGTGAGGGCTAGCAGCAAAACCAGCAAGGTCGTCATTGGTAGTTGTCCTGCTCCGGTAGTTCACGATAAAATTGGCAGAAGTGTAATCGGGAGCGTCTCTAGGCTTATAGGTCGACCAATCGGCCGTAGATCCATGACCCTCGCCTCGGTCTCTCCACTTATCAACCCTACATGAAAAAGAGGGAGAATCATCAGGAAAAAGGGAATTTATAACACGATAATCGTGATGGGAAGGACTCTCAAGCCAAAATAAGGAATCAAGAGAAACAACATCGCCCTCGGAGAAGGTATCACTCACGCACCTTTTTTCAGTCATTAACGGAGAAGAAGTAGCCATGGCAGAAAGCGAACGGAGAGATATGAAGTTTGATGGAGAGAGAAGTAAAAAGAAGAACCAACCACGACTGTCGCAAACCTCACCAACAGGAACATCAAAAATGAAGACTGAGAAGATAAAAGGGTCACCGGAGTTAATGGCGTCGACAAGGAAGGAAGGTGAAGAAGAAGAAAGAACAACACTTGGTTTCTTCGAAAATGGCGAATAGAGGAAATAGAACATAAAGGGGGATATTTGCAGGATGAAGTGTCTTGACCGACAGCAGGGGTTACAAGTCATAAAGGGATGTTTAGTGGGGAACTGCATGGAGGAATTCTCGGCATGCTCAAGGAGTGGGAAGATGGAACGATTTTCTTTCCCTCGTTCCAAGCACACGAGCGAAAGAAGGGGCATAAATATAGGTGTAGATAATCCACAGGGTTAGGTGGCAAGATCTGAAACTATGATACGTCGAAGAGGAAAGAGCGGCGAAGCACAGGATAGAACCAAATAGCGCAAAGAGCGAGGTGTCACGGGGGTTTGACGTGATGGCCCTATAGTTGCCGGATGAAACGTGACCCTTATCCTCTGACAAGTCGGACGAACGATCAGAAAGCACTCGGTCAGACAAAGGGAGCTGGTCAAACAATGGGACGGTAAGAAAGAAGGGTGACATCGTATCAACCAAACGATCAGGACTCGGCCTCGGGTGAAGAACTATCAAAGACCAAGACTCTATCGGCTATACCAGAAAGATGGGCGAGCGCCAACATAGGCACGATAGGGAACATCTAAACTGATGTAATGTGACCAACATTGTAATTCTGTTGTATGTCGACCTTGGCCTATAAATACAAGGGTTGGTCGAGAGAGAGAGGCAGGTTGAAAGAGGGAGAAACAAGACACTACATTTGAGAGTTTGAGAGTTACACCATTTGAGAAGGAGAGAACACCTTGTAATCAAAGAAAAGAAATAATAACATTCATCCTTTCACCCCGTGGACGTAGGTAATCATACCGAACCACGTATATCTTTGTGTCTATGTTTGTTGAACATCTTTACTTAGTTTTAATTCATCCTCTATACCATTGGATGTAGTGTGTGGTTTTATGCCACTATAACCAGCATCCAAAACCAAGTGTTGTACAGATTATTTATACAAACTACAAAGAAAATGCGATGGTAAGTTTATAGTCCAGCAGGATAAAAGATGAAGATCAAAATTCATCTGACACATACATACAACAATCTAGTCTCAAATTAACTAAGGTGCATGGTTCCATTAACTACTCACAATCTGCTTGCCTCCCTGCCAAATAATCTCGAACAACATCAGCGGATGGGAAGCAAATAGTACAAGCATCAAAAGAAGGTGTAGACTTCAAATCTTTGTCAGGAAAAAATTCTTTCCATTTCACGACATAGACAGATGTGAAAAACGAAACATGGATGGAACCTATTTTGCTGCATACATCAGGAAAAAGAAAAACTGAGTACGGAAAAGACCAACACCATGCTAGGTGAAAATCTGAATAAGGGTTGGTAAACAAGCCTGGATCTCCTGTTGTAGAATTCTGTTGTTTTTTTGAAAACAAAGCTGAAAACGAAATAATAAAGAGCATTTAAGAAACTAATATCCCAAGAAAAAAAATTAACACATTGAATTCAATCCATATAGAATTACATGTACTCATCGCTAACTCCATATGCAAAGACTACATCTGGAAATTCGACAAACATCGCTTCCGCACAAGCATTCATCAGTTTCATAGCTCGCTCATCATTTGGTTTCTTAAATTCATGCTCGGCAGAAAATCTAAAACAACAACCATAAAATTAAGACCTTGGAATGTAAGTTCCTAGTAAACAACTACACTGTAAAGATGGCAATAGTTTGTCCTCCACCTCAAATGACTTCACATACTCGTATTTGCTGTTTGCCATTTCTATACACAGTCATCAAATTTCAGACTTATATCTTCCTGTCTCACTCTGAAACGCATTGAGAAAAAAGTTTATATAATTCAGATGAAACCCTTTATCAAATAAATCGACTAATTTCGAGCTGGTAGTAGACTAAAAACATCTGCATTACACTAATTCCTCGCTCTATTTGGAATTTAGGTTTGTTAACAGTAAAAATGACTGGTAATACAACTTAGAAAAAGACACTTTTGGCATATGTAGAGGCCTTTATCTATCTTGTGCATAATTATGTTGACAGTGGATTGAATTGAGGTTGCAACATTTGGTTTAGGATTTCTCTAGGATATGTGGCAGAGAGGCCAACCAGTATGCAAGTTCTGGCTAGAGCAGTAGTTGCTTGGGAGTGAAAAATTATATGTAACCTCTGGATTTAAACTGAAACATCACATAGCAGGCAAGTGGCAACCGCCAACTCCTACTATTGAAAAAAAATAAATTGTTTTTTTTTTTACGAAATAACCATCAATTCTGAAAGAATTACCGCAGCCCGTCATGCATATATCACGCAACATCAATACCACCATTCAATCAACAATCATGAATTTGATAATAAAAATAGCAGAATATATCATCATGATGATTAAAACATATAAACATGGTTAAATACTTTTAAAAAGCTTAAATCAAATTACCTCAAACGCTAACAAAAGATTATAGAGAAGAACAATGTAAAAGAAAGAATCACCAAACTTTGTGAAGTATTCTGTCTGTGCTCAAGCTGCAGACGTTTTTAGTTATCTGTCTGTGCGCTATTTTACTCTTTTTCTTTTTTCTTTCCGTCCTTGAGTTCGGAAACAAGTCTCGGCGACTCGTATATAAATACTAGTCAAACTTAATAGTTTTCCATTGACCGCGTCAAAATACCCGTCAAAACGGGTCCCAAAATTTACTACCCCTGAGTGCCCGACATCCTCCTCAATGTTTGTTCATCCTGCGAAGTTCTTCTTCTTCTTCGTTCGCTGAACTGTTTAAAGCTTCGAAATTGAATTCAAGGTTATCGACCAACAAGGGTTTGAAGGTGAGCTTTACATTCATGATAATTATTTTCAGAGTGTTTTGGATTCCAACCTACTTGGATTGACTAAGGCTGCATTTCCCAATTTGAGGCACAGAGAGAGTAATAGGTCACAGAGGCAATTATATGGATTCAAAAAAATTAGCTAATAATAGTCTTGTAGGTGTCATTTGTTTAAGTGAATCTATTTTGATTTTGACTTTTAAAAACAATTGCTGAATTGAATTTAGTTTCTTCTGCCATCAAATCTTAGTTAAGATGTCGCCAACATTTAGTATCTTGAGAACAACATATCTGATTGTTGCCATCCTCTACATGCTTAGAGATCAAAGTCGGCCTTAATAATAGACGCATAGTCATTTTTAAGAGTTCTTATTTTATTTTTTATATATGGATGCAATATCCAACCATTTGGATGGTTTATCAACTTATTTAGCTTCTTCCTTGTTTATACACAGACACTTTTCAGGCATGTTATTAATCTGATAAAATGGTCTTTGTTGTGTGTATCTGTTGAAACTTCAGCGGGTAGTATAGCTGTGTGCATTTTGTTTGTGTATATACTCACGTAGTTATCTTCTACATGGTAATGTCTTGATGTGTCCATGAATCTTTGAGTGGTAACTGTAACTAAAAAGTGAAGCTCGTAATTACTGATGCCAGTGACTGTCTGCATGTGTGATTGTCTTACCCTTCTACTTAATTTTTTACTTCTAAATTAAGTTTGCGTAATTACCTAAGAGTAAGTTTTGTTTCTTCAAAAGGTTATAACTTGAACTCTGATCATGACTTATGTCTCCTGAGCCACGAATACACGCCTGTTGATTAGAAGAAACCATCATTGGTCATGATATGAGTCTCTTGAAACGTAAATTCATTGTTTGATGTTCTTCGCAGGTACACTCTTGAGTACACGGAAGTTTTGAGCAAGGTGCATAGTACAACATTTTCTGTATCTCCCAAGTTCTTGGCACTTCTAATGAAAGAAGAAACTCACTGTGGTAGAATCTCATCACTTTGCTTGTTCTGGTATGTTTTATTTTTATTTTTATAATATTTGTGCTCGAGTACTTCAATTAATCTCCATGTTAATGGATAAATGTTTTGATTGGATTTGGCTGCAGAACTGCTTTTCATAGTAGCACATAAAAGTATTAAAAACTTATAGGTGCTGAGGTTGGTTGTCTTACATTTGTATAGGTGTTGAAGTTGGTTGGCTTACTGTAACTAGTCAGAATGTTGATGTAATAATTTATTAATAATCAATCACTCAACTTGATGCTAATAGGATATTGGCATTTTTAGATTACTGACAGGCCAAGGCCAATATAGGTCATATACGAGCACTTCATACATCAGACATAAATTCAAATATCTGATTACACAAAACCTCACAAACAGTTGCACCATTGCGCACCACTCTAGTGTCCTCTCTCTCTTTCTCTTTCTGACAAAGGAGAGTTAAAAGTATTGTTTCTCGCTGGAATTGTCTCCATCTCTCTCTAAATTTTTGTGAATCATTTGAAAATGAGCATGATGCAACTCATAAAATTCAGTCAGCATAATCTGTTTATATTACTCTCTTGATGCTTATTGCACTGTGAATTCTGAAATCAACTTTTGATTGTCACATGATCACCGTCCCATTAATAAACCCATGCTTCATGGAACATCCCACATGTGATGATTGTTCGTGTTGGCACGATAGAGACTGTTGTGAAACCGATAAGAATACATTTTATTACAGATTTTACTAGATTTTGATTATTTTGCTTTTCCTTGTTTCTTGGTTGGTGGCCGCTGGTAGCTACCTTCTTTTTTGCTTTGCCTCTCTGTTGGGATTTTGGTGTATTGTTTTGTTCTAATCATTGCTAGTAAAATGTTTCGATTATCAAGCAAAAAAAATATTCTTGTCTTCAATTGTTAGATTCAGTTGACGGTTCTTAAGTCGGCAATCTTCTTTTTGGTAAATTGATTAAATATTTTAAGCCGATGGATCAATTTTCATACATCTGATGGTAATTAGTTCTCCAAGCCAGTCTTCATTTTACTTATCTTTCGATCTTTTAACCCTTTGAATAATTTCTCCACTTTGAGTGAAAAATTCAGGTGTAATCTAGCATTTAGATAGAGATGCTTTGAGTGAAAATCTCAGGTGTAATAGCCTTTAGATAGAGATATTTGGTATTCAATTGCATTTAGGTTTAGGAGAGGAGGGAGAAAGAAGATAGATACCATTCTTGCATTTTGGAAGGATAAGAATTTATGCACTTTTCTCCAGTTCTCTAAATTCTCAGTCTATAATTAATTTCAATAATATTCCTCGATTCTTCCACAACACCTATATATTCTTACAATTATTATCTGATATTCTTGAGAACCTTGTGTAGTTAAAGTTTAAAAATCCCCATCTAAAAATGCCAAACCAGAATTCAGAAAGCTCTCCAACTTGAGAAAAGTCATATTTAACTTTTCTACCATTTTGAAATTGCAGTAGATGCTCTTCTTTGGGTTTATAGAACGTGCTAACTGACGTAATGTTATTACCTTGATAGCTCTAATGACTTTCTGATTATTCTGTTATCATTACTGATACAATCATTATAAACTTTTGATTGATTATTTCTTGGTTTTTTGTATAGTTGTAGAACATTTGAACAATTTGTTGGACCACAAATACAGTATTCTTGTTTACATAAATTCAGGGGATTGTTTCTCGGTCAATTAGATTGGTTCTCTTATTTGCATGTTCCCGTGTTCGGTTTCTTTTTGGCAAATCGGAATTATACCATGACTATTTTCTCAAGGGACGTGTTTTTATTAGAAGCTCTCCTTCGAATCGGATGATATTTAGCATTATGTATTCGAGGTCAAACTTGTCAAAAGACCATTAATGCTACATTATGAATGATATTGATGCTTTTAAGTAACTTGGAAATAAGTTTTGTAACTTGACTAATTGGGAATGTGCAGGAATTAGCATGTGGTGTTCTATTTGATAACTTTCAGGCGAGTGATAAGAAGTTGTTGAAACAATGACAGATCCGTCTTTTCTCAATAGCCCGAGAAGAATACTGAGTTTATCGAAGAAGAGAGCGACTGTCTCTTTTACAGATCCCGATGACAAGGTTTCTGGATTTCCTGTATCTGAAGAACTTGGTGCAAAGCCTACAGAGGTATATGGCTTTGTGGGGTCTATTGCAACCATCACGACTACAGGTTGAGAACAATACTATCCTTGATATTTCAAACCTTGCTGTTATGTGTAAGATAGTTATTGACAATAGGATTATGTATTCTGACTGGGTTGCTTATGGACACACTGTATAGTTAAAACTTTCTGCTAATGAGTGGCCGCGATTTAGTCATATTAAGCATTTAAGCTCTGCAAGTTGCTCAATTTAGGCTAGGATTCCTTGATTTGTTTATTTTTATATTTTGCTTCCATTTTTGATGACCCAAGGGTATGTAGTTTAGTAAATCTTCTGCTTCATCATATGTTGGGCAAATTGTTGAAGAGAGAAACCGGTACCCTTCAAATATTCATCTTTTACAAATAAGTCTTCAGTTGTTATTTTGTAATACCAACAATCTAGGTTCACTCATTTTATAGATTCTGCTTACAAATGTAAAAGCATATGCATCCTTTTCATTTGTCTCACTTAACCCACCCTTTGTAGGAGTAAGGTCTGTTATTGTATTTGTTTTTGTATTTTTTTAGAATCAGTGCCAACCACGTTATGCTACTGTCAAGAACAATGCAAGTTACTGAGAAAATCCATCCATATGCATCCATATAATGTGAGCTTTGTTATCCATCTGATTATTTTTCATTTTATGATCACCAGAATCAACAGTATTCTATAATTGCTTGTAAAACCTTATCTCAAGATGTTCAAAAAATCATTCAATGTCCATTCGATCTGTAACTCTTTGGTTCCTCTCTGTAAGCAGTTATCTACCTGATATGGGCCTACATTCCTGAACCTTGGCTTCATTCTGTAGGGATCACTTACTATCCTAGCAGGTGAGTGAGCTTTTCCTGTTCTCCATTCTGACTATTTCTTCGTATATTTGCTGGTATGTCATGCGTTTTATGAACGTTTTGTTGGGTTTAAAACTACATAAATTCGTATTCCTGACGGCAATCAAGGAGTGTTTACTGTGTACTTTTATCCAACTGAGGTTGAATCTTCAGTCCAGGCCTCAGGGTGAAAAAGTTGTCATAGGCAACTTCATCTTATTTTTTGACACCTGGGTAGGGCTACTCTCAGCTTTGCGTAATATGCTAATATGGAGATTGTTCTCGTGAAGAATTCTTTCTGAAGTTATTGCCTTTTTTTTTATCTAACTAAAAAATCATTCAACTTGTTCAGATACTGGGCATTGGCATTGCCATCTTATGCTATGGTTGCCATAGCATTAGCAATCACATTTTACATTGGTCTGAACTTCATGGCAACAGCTCCTCCAACCTCTTTCAACAGTATATATGGTAAACCTTTGGCCAACTCTTCTCGAAGCATGTAAATTTTGTTTTGTCTTTTGGAATTGAGATCATATCACAAGATCGTTTGTTTGATCAATAGATTCTTTGGTTAGAGCTGTTAAGCAACTGCAATTTCAATAGGGGTCTCATACATTTACATAAAATCTGACCTCTTTGTAAAAACCATTTTGATTTCGCAGACGAATTCAGTAGAGAACATTCTGTTTGTCAGGTTTCAAAGGAAGGAGATGAGCAACCTATCGAACCTATATCAGATATTGGGATCCATCAAGTTAACGATCTCATGTTTAACTAGGCAAATTGATGCGTAAGAACTCTTTGACTTCAGTTGTATATAAAAGCCAAATTACACGAGACTTGCTAATCCTGCCCCGTTCTTGAATTTTATAGACGAAACTGTAGTTACCTTATTCCAGTTCTCCTGACAAACACAAAACCTCTGAATATGTAACATTGTACACGCTTTAAACAACATAGTGCATGCAGTGGGATTTGACTATTATCACTATCTCATATTCTCATTTGGATATGGAATTGCAATTAGGAAAGAGCCTTTTTTGCTTAAAGACCAACATGTTGGTGCATCGATTCATCCTACTATTTGCAGCTCTAGCCAGTAAGTTCTGAAGCAAGTAAGTAAATTTACCAGGCACCTCATGACCTGGAATCAGACTAGGTATCCCAACTGGTTGCACTCTAAAATGTGCTACTGTTCTACAGGTTTGTCTTATTCGTCACAAAATTAAATTTCATTCTCTCCTCTCCGATAACTTGTTACTTCTCGTGTATTCCCATCTTGGGTCAGAGATGGTAGTAATATGTTCCTGCTGCTGTAATACAAGGATTATCAGGTGATTGGGGATTATTAGCCATGACTGATGCTATCACGGCTAGTTCTTACGCCCAGATTTTTTGTTCAGAGAAACCAACGTCCAATGCATCATGGATTCATGGAAGTTAACTCTTACTTCTTCCACATAGAACCATGAACGTTACCCTTACAAGTTCCATTCGGTCAGTGTTCATTGTTTTATAGTAGGTTCTAATGATTCTTGATGATATCATTGTACTATAAATTTTTTGGATTGTGACCAATCAAAGAAAGGCTTTGGCTCCGTCACTGCCTATAATACGGCTGGGTCCTGTTGGGATCCTTGGTTTTGCTACTTGCAGTCTCTAAAGAGAGTGAGAAACATAACTTAGCAACCTACTGTATGTTTAGGAACCCGGGCTGAAATGGCCGTAGACATGGATGCAATAAGCGCACCTAGATGCCTAAGGCTCCCATTTTCTAGCCGGGAAGAGAGTCAAAACTCCCAGGATCTAACAGCAACTGCAAGGTCACACATGCAGTACATTATGGATGGACACGACTAATCATAATTGGTTCTTGAAACTTCAAATGTCATTTAAAAATTTGCTAGCACTTTCTCGGATGATTCATTTCATTAGCTTTACTAACAGTGTGATTAAAAGCTTCAATTATTTTTCAGAGCATATAGAATCAAATAAAAATATCCGGAAACGATCTCCATCTTCTAAAATACAACATTGAGGTCCTACCAACCACTAGAGAAAGAAATATCGTGTTAATCGTGCAAGCATTCTTGGACCATCCATCCCTCTTACATTTCAAATTCCTTGTCTCTTCTTCTTTTCTTTTTGATCTGATTTTCTAAATAATACTATTATTGTCTTGAAGCTTCTAGTATGATGCCTCACGACTCACAACCCCTTCCCACGATGAAGCACAGTAGGTGACAAAAAGTAGGCTGGATTCTAGAACCCCATCTGAAAATTTGATTAGCCTGTTGTCGAACTAGAGTCGTACAAGTTTTGAAGTCGGTAACATTGTTACAGGAGTTCATTTTATCGAGAAATCAATAATTCTGCAGCCTGGTTATACCGGAAAACTTGTATTCGGCTGGACCGGATTATCATTAAAAAAAGGGAAAATTAGGGGCAGGTCCCAAAAAAAAAAAAGTATTTTCATTGTCAGGTTCACAATTAATTGTAGATACCATGACACCCATAATTATATCCAGGACATTCATAATTATATGAAATTATTAAAAATGTATGGTTATGTATCAGGGGTATAATTGACAACACAACTTGGATATAATATATCTAAAAATCCGCGCCTTGGAATTTTACAAAATTTATATCGTTGGAATCTTTTTAAGAGAGTTGCGCAACGAGTACAAACAATATCAAATTTTCGTTTTTCACGAAAAAATCGGAGGTGATCATCATTTTAGGCAAAATTTTCGAAAACTTGATACATAACCATTATGCAACCACCAAAAAAGATGCATAACACATTCTGCAGACGCATAACGAATTATGCAACCATTTTCTCCACTGCATAACAAATTATGCATTTGGATAACAAAGTGATGCATCTATAACAAGTTATGTAACCATTGTTTTGGTTGATTTTAGTGCGTGCATAAAAAAATTTGATGCATAATGCAGTATGCATCCATATTTACGGATGTATATCAGGTTATGGATCTATTTTCTCGATGCGTAAAAGATTGTGCAACAATTTTCTCGATGCATAACGCATTATGTGGTCATATTTTCGGATGTGTAACAGGTTATGCATCCATTTTCTCGACTGCATAACATGTTATGCAGATATTATTATAGGTACATAACGTGTTATGCAGCCTTTTTTTTATTGGTTTTAATACTAATAAAAAGTAGTTGCATAACGTGTTACGCAACCATTCTCTGTACTGTATAACAAGTTATGCGAAAAAAAGACGGCATAACTTGTCATCCACCTAAAATAATAACTGCATCACGTGTTAACAGCATAACACCTGCAGCACAACTTTTTTGTCGATCTCCAACCATTGTTAACAGCATCTCAACTTCCTTCCCAACATCTTCCACCATCACCATCAATGAGTCGATGGTAAGCCATTCTTATTTATCTCCTCCATCACCAATCCCATTGCTGTCTCATTCCATCACATGCTGTCAATGGCGGCAGCGAAAACAGCTCATTTCCCTGACTTCATCAACACGAAAACACCGAATACCACCTAAATATGGAAATTCTTTGTCTGCACTCGGTAATTTTCATTGCTCGTCTGCTTTCCCATCTCTAAATTGATCATGTAATTTCAAGATCTTAGCTGTAAATGGGTGAGCTCCCACATTTTATACATTTGCCAAATTGTTGAGATCTTTTGATCTCATTGAGTACTCCTTTATGAGTTTTGAGAAGAACGAATCCTCCAGTTCGAGTAGCTTAGATGGTGTATCGCATTCCACAACCCTTCCTTCCCTAGACGTCAGCAATGATTTCTTAGCCATAAATCCAATTAACTTAAACCTACATACAACTAGTTTTTAAATCCTTACAAAATCTAGATAGTTTCGTACCTTCACTAAGGACGAGAACAAGATCACTGTCTATGACCACATGAATTTTGTGAGCTACAATGACAATAGTACAATTCTCAAACTCCCGAGCTATGATTTTGTGCACAATTCATCTTGGCATCAAAACCAAAATCAATTAGATTCAAGGTTTTACAGTACTCCTCAATTAGGCCCATCTTCAAACACTTTCGGTACAAATACTGTAAATACTACTAGTGTTAATCAGGCGAAGAAAAAACATACAGATTCAGTATTTTATCGAATCTATTTCGTTCTTCTACTAATAGATCTGTGGTAGCCGATGAACAACCACCACCGGAGCAACGACAACAAATTAATCCAAATTCTGATTCTAATTCCAGATCCTCATACCAGATTTGTTGAGAACTCAACAATTTACAAGGCATCAGTATCAACACCAACCCAATTTCATCAACTTGGTACTCATCGTTAATCCCTAATCGCCGGAAAACAACACAAGAATCACCGCCTCGATCTAATTCAAACCCATCTATTCTTCTCAATCTTAAATTCGAAATAGTGGAGAGGAAGAAGAAAAGGAATAGAAGAAGAAGAAGAAGAAGAAAGACTGAAACAGAATTTTATAAATTATGGGTTTGAGAATAATTTTTTCCTAAAAAATGGGTGCGCGCCTGTAGTTTTCTAAGCGTGGTTTCACAATGGGGAAAATCTGAAAAATGGGTCTCCCTGTAGTTTTCACTTTAAAAAAATCTTACATTGAAGTTGGGCATATATAACTTTTTTTTTGTTTCGCCCACGTACTCAGGTGCGGAGCTAGCCCATTGCAAGGGTGTGCACTTGCACCCCTGCCCAGCTGGCTTCAAAGCCCATTAAAAGATTTTTTTTTATAGGGAAAATTAGGCGCAGGCCCAAAAAAAATAATATTTTCATTGTCAGACCCACAATTAACTTTAGGTACCGTGACACCCATAATTATATCCGTGACACCCATAATTATATGAAATTATTAAAAATGTCTGCATGACGGATTATGCATCCGCATGACGGGCTATGCATCAGGGGTATAATTGACAACGCAACTTGGATATAACATATCTAAAAATCCGCGCCTTGGAATTTTACAAATTTTATATCGTTGGAAATCTTTTTAAGAGAGCTACGTAACGAGTACAAACAAGAATATCAAATTTTTGTTTTTCACGAAAAAATCGGAGGTGATCATCATTTTAGGCAAAATTTTCGAAAACTTAATACATAACTATTATGCAGTCATCAAAAAAGATGCATAACACATTCTGCAGACGCATAACGAATTATGCAAGCATTTTCTCCACTGCATAACAAATTATGCATTTGGATAACAAAGTTATGAATTTATAACAAGTTATGTAACCATTGTTTTGGTTGATTTTAGTGCGTACATAAAAAAATTGATGCATAATGCACTATGCATCCATATTTACGGATGCATATCAGGTTATGCATCTATTTTATCGATGCATAAAAGATTGTGCAACAATTTTCTCGATGCATTATGCAGTCATATTTTCGGATGCATAACAGGTTATGCATCCATTTTCACGACTGCATAACATGTTATGCAGATATTATTGTAGGTGCATCACAAGTTATACAGTCTTTGTTTTTGTTGGTTTTAATAGTGTGCATAATGTGTTATGGAACTGTTTTCTGGACTGCATAACAAGTTATGCAGCAAATTTTGTAGATACATAATAGGTTATGCATCCATTTTTATAAACACTTCCAAGTTATTTACTTAATCATTTGTAATCCTTCTTGTTAAGGTGATTTTGGATTGAAATGTATTTGCAGCTGATGCACAAAACAAGGAACTTAATACGTCAGTGCTCCATCTCATAGCTCCACTGCCACTATGAATCACTAACTCAATCACCGTCACTTGAGTGGAAATAGTTTTCATTAGCACTAGGCATTAGCATCAGGTAATGACACCACTTGCACTAGTTTTATGCTTAAAAAAAACAACAACTAGCACTAGTTTTCATTAGCTCATTCCATGTACAGATGCTAACATTACTGGCATTATATATTTTACCAAATACGTACAAGATACTTACTGCGCTTCCTCTGAATTCCCCTTTTTAATGGCTACTTTTCATTTGTACAAATGGAATCAAAATCTCTTTTCCCTTTACATTTTCGAGTAGTAAGTTTTGTGGGTCCTCCACCTCTTTTAGCAAAATTCAACTAAGATCCATACTAAATTTGAG
Organism: Papaver somniferum; assembly: GCF_003573695.1. Classification (NCBI taxonomy): domain Eukaryota; kingdom Viridiplantae; phylum Streptophyta; class Magnoliopsida; order Ranunculales; family Papaveraceae; genus Papaver; species Papaver somniferum. The sequence goes on along the minus strand of NC_039363.1, from coordinate 174,066,786 downwards.
AAATTTCAAAGTGAAGAAGACGAAGAACGGGAAATCAGGGGATCTAGTAATTTGTAAAGAAGAAGAGTCAAATATATTACTCACATCTAACATAATTGAAATAATCAAAAACAAATAAAAACCCTAAAAATTTTAGGCTGTGAATTTTTTGTGAGATTTGGAACAGAAGTTCTCAGATCTAAAATGCTAAAAATGAAGAAGAGTCAAAAATGGATGCATACCATTTGTTACAGATGGGTTTAAATATTCTTTTTTCTACGAAACAACAAAAGAATAATTCCTCACCACGATTAGCATACACAAAGGTATTCTCAGCACATGATTAGAGAATAACATCACTTTTTTCTCGATCTGATTCTAACCCATATGTTCTTCTCAATCTTAAATTCGAAATCAATTCCCACAACCCCATGAACCTCTCCCTTTTCTGAGTTTTAGGTGTCGCCATTCTTCTCTTGGTTTCAGACAGTGCAGGACTAACTATACATATCGACTAATTTGATTTCTAGGGTTTTGTCGATGGATAATTTTACTCATCGGGTATTCACGGTATAGTGGAGAGGAAGAAGAAAAGGAATTGAAGAAGAAGAAGAAGAAAAAAAAGACCCGAAACAGAATTTTATAAACTATGAGTTTGGGAGATATTTTTTCATAGAAAATGGGTGCGCGCGTGAGTTTTTCTGACCATGAGTTTCGTAATGGAAAAAATATGAAAAATGAGTTTGTATGTAGTTTTCACTTTTTTTTCTTAGTTAAGCGTGTTTTTACATTTTTGTACCCCTAAAATTTTTGGTTGCATCCATACTAAATTTTTGCACCCCATTCCCATGATTCTTGCACGTACCTATACAGAAATCATCAACACATGACTTCCCACCTAAACTTACGAATGGTAGCTCACTTACCGGTTAGCTGCTGGAAGCGTGTATAAAACCCATATCCTTTTTCACACAAAAATCTTGGCACACTGGTCAATTTCATGTGGTAACAACTTATACGGTACACCACATTCACATTAAAAGCTGCATCGTTTTTCCACACAGCGCTGCACTCTTCGTACCACGTGTCTGTGTTTGGTAGAAAGAGATAACAAGGTGGTCTAGAGTGTCTAGAATTTAGACTTTATGATAGTGGATTACTGGATAAACTAATCAAATGACAGATTATGTATTTAGACACAATTAGCATCCAAATAACGATAATGCCACTGTACTGATAAGCTGTTCAAACTTCCACAGCCATCCTCTAGGGGTATCAATTGTAATAAACACACCACTTTGGTCCAACTTCCTAACACTAGCTAGACAGAGCAACTTTGAGTTCGTTGCTCCATTATAAATTGCCATCACTTTCTGCATATTACAATCAAAACAAGATCATCATTTTCTTTTCATTTCCTAGCTAGAAAACTCAGTGGATAATTAATGGCTGTTCTCAAGGTTCATGGAAGTGCAATTTCAACTGCAACTCAAAGAGTTATTGCTACGATCATCGAAAAGGGTCTTGAATATGAACTAGTTCTTGTTAACCTGCGTGAAGGTGAACACAAGAGAGAACCCTTCATCTCTCTCAACGTAAGCAGATCACAGTTCAAACTCCCATCTTTTTCTTTTACAGTTTTAGTTGATGGATCACAGAATTTTTCACTAATTTTTTTTTTGTTGTTGTTAATTTTGCAGCCATTTGGTCAAGTTCCAGCTTTTGAAGATGGAGATTTGAAGCTCTTCGAGTCAAGGGCCATCACACAGTACATCGCACATGATTATGCGAAGAGCGGAACCCCGTTGATTTCATTCGAGAAGATGCCAGTGATGGTGAACTGGATGGAAGTCGAGGCTCACCATTTTGAGCCAGTATCATCAGCTTTAGCTTGGGAGTTGGTGTTTAAGCCGATGTTTGGTATGACTACAGATGCAGCTGCTGTTGAAGAAAACGAAGCTAAGCTGGGTAAAGTCTTGGATGTTTATGAAAAAAGACTAAGCCAGTCCAAATATTTGGCTGGAGATGAGTTTACTTTGGCTGATCTTCATCATCTTCCTAATCTTCAGTGTTTGATGGGCACACCAGTTAAGAAGTTTTTTGAATCTCGACCTCGTGTTTCTGCTTGGTCTGAGGATATCTTAGCTAGACCTTCCTGGGCTAAAGTTCTTGATTTGCAGAAGAGCCACTAAAAAGAACTGGGTTTCTCCCAAATCTAGTATTTATTTCAAAATTAGTGGTTTTCTTGTTTTGTGTTCGAGTTGTAGATCAGGAACAGAAAAATCCATACGGAGTTTCTCTGATTAATAAAAGATTGTAACTTTGTTGTTAGTATAATGTTGAATGCTTTTGTGAGATTTGCTTGAAAACTACAAGTCTAGCAATTGATTACAAAATCCGAGTCCGAGATTAATTACATTGATTTGTCATTTGGAATTGAGATCATATCTTCTTGTATGCAAGCCCATTGTGGCAGATTTGCATCCCAATTTTCCTTGGGCCAATTCCTATGCACACCTGTCAAACACTATGGTTTGCCACTTTTGCATTCACTATAGGTATGGAAAAGATCTTAACAACGCTCGTGTTTTTTTGTCAGGAAGATGAATGTGTTTGCACGAATCTTGTTTTTTTTTTCTTTTTGTCAATACCTTATTGTTGGTGCTGCACTCCATACCATGACATTTTGGGAAAACATATTTTTGAAATTTCAAGAACAAACACTAAACCTCTACAAGTACAATCATGATGTGAACTCGTTGAGTCATCGTTTCGACGTGATCATATTGTAGATAATGAAAACGGGTCATAATATGAGAAGTGGTGAAATCATGATGGACACCGAACAAAGGTGTCGGGCGCAGTACCCCTGCAACAACAGAAAAGACTTCCAATGTGGAAGTTGCTTTGAGGTTTTAAAAGTGTTTCCCAAATATAATCAAATATTTATGTTTTAATTTCTCAATTGTCAACTTAATTTCCTAAGTAGAAGTTTTAATATTAGTTTTAAGTAGAAATTAATTTCCTAAGTAGAAGTTTTAATATTTTTCTTACTTTATTACTTAAAATAAAAATGTAAGTCTAATTAAAATGTAAGACTGAATTAAGAAGAGAATATAAACTTAATTTTTAAGAATACGAGTCAAATTTTCAAATTGATATAAACTCTGAATTCATCGTTAATAGTCTTTTTACAAGACATAAAAGTAGACAATAATGATTTAAAATATAGACTTTAAGATTAAGAATCTTGAACAATGTTCTTCATCTTGTTTGTCTTCTTCATTTCACATAACTTCCAATCAATGTGTTCATGAACGGAGTTTCCTTTGTCTATTTTTATCTTTTCTTCAAATTTGCTTTGCTTTGATTTTCCTTGCATTGAACTCTTTTTTGCCTTTTCTTAGCTACAAGTTTGAGTTGGTTAATATCCAAAACCTGAAATCTTCTTTGCCTTTTACCTATTTCTTTATGAAAACGCGGGGGTACCAAAATACACCACCAACTTTTTCTTAGGAAATCTGTATGTACAAACTTAAATACAATTCCGAGAGTTCAACTTAATGAATCTCAATCAAGGAATAATATTTAGAGTTATATCTCTTTCTCTCACAATCAGAAAGTTTACAAAGACTAGTCTGTGAACCAGATTTACGTGTGAGAGTTCTTGGACGATTCCAAAGATCAATATTCGTTTATTAATCAAGTCGTATCCAACAAACAAGAATGGATGTATTTACTTTGATTGATTTACGTACAACCTGTGATATTTCAAATATAAAGATAAACAATATGATACAGAAAAAAATAACACAGACACCAGAAGTTTTGTTAACGAAGAAACTGCAAATGCAGAAAAATCCAGGGACCTAATCTAGATTTGAACACCAAATTGTATTAAGCCGCTACAGACACTAGCCTAGTACCAATTAACTTTGGACTGGAATGTAGTTGAGACCGAATTAAACCCTCATAACAATTGAGTTACAGTCGCGCTCCTTGCGCCTCTTGAATCCCAGCAGTACTCCGCTCAATTGATTCCCTTAGCTGACATACGTGCTTCAACTCAATTGAAGACTTTAACCAATCTTCCCCCCACAAAACATCCTATATGGTGATTTTATTTTTGATCGTAGATCAAGGTGAGACTGGAAATCGATAACAATAGACAAAATGTATCTAACCTCAAAATCCGGACTTCACCTCACAAGTATTAAACCTGTGGAATTACAAAGTCTGAAACGAATAGAACTTTGCGATTTATATCTATCTTATTCAAGTGAGCATCTCAACAATCAAACAACATCAGGATACGCGAACTATCAAGATAAAATATAGTTGGACCTTGCTTCACGATTCCTTGGGTGAAGTCTTTTTATTCGCAGGAAGAGAACGTCTCCAGTTTACAAAGTATAGTGTCAGGGATTCAAAGATACCAGTTGCTTAAGGTTCCCATTATATATGCTTTCAAAGTATAGGTTTCTTTAGCTTTAAGCTAAGATAGCTTTGGAACCAAACAAACAATATCCACCATTAGATTTATCTTTGAAATGTAATTAACATATCAAGATATACACTCTGGTTAGGATGAACCGTAACCGAACCGTGTATAAAGACATTGTTTATGGACGGTTAACTGAAACTGGACAATTGAACCATAAGCTTAATCATTTTCATATAACACTTAAGACTTTAAGCTTGAGTCACAACCATAGGTTATAATGTGATCAATCATGTCTATATAGTGTTTTTAGAGATTTATTTAAATGTTAATTAATTATCTCACAAAAATAATTTTATGTGCATCTGAAAATATTCGACAGGGTAACTGCGTGTACTCTTCCTTCTTCGTGACTATTTTTTTCATGGTACATGTACCGAGCATGCGTACCCTTAAGAAAAAAACAAGTTCCGGAACATACAGAACTTTTCCGCTCCGCGTACCGGTTATGAATATCACACCAGTTTCAAAACCAACAGTTGTTTTTCAGTATGCATATTAGGTATGCGTACCATTCCATGTTCACAAGTTCACAGACTTTTTGTGATATGGATACCAGGTATGCGTACCACGAAGTTGCTGCCGAACTATAGCTTCGCCAGTACATGTACTGGGTGCATGTACTGCGTCTCCGGACCTATAACAGTTTTCCCAATATGTGAACTGGTATGCATACTGTCATGTATCCATATTTACATTAGTTTTATATTTCTCTTTAAATCAATTCGAAACATTCTCAAATAACATCAATGGCACATATCACTGTTTCAGGCTATTTTCGAATAATAATCTTGAATTGATAAGGGTTTAATTTACATGTTTAGAATTTTAATTCCATACTTGTTTTAGCTATAATTCTTGCATATTACTTGTTATTACGATTATTTTCTAGTTTATGTGTCATATCAGGTGAATCATCCAAAAAGGAGCTAAAAAGTGCTTAAATGAATTAGGAAGTGGAGTCTATCAATGAAGGAAGGCCAAAGACCAAATTCAACTCATTCAAATCTAAAAGTTCTTGATACCCTCTTGAAGATAATGAGAATACTAAAAGAGCGCAAAAAGAATGAGGTCATTCCGAGTTCGGACGAAGAAGTTATAGGCAATACAAGATTGAAACTTGAAGTTACAGAGATAGGTTCGGCTGATAACTTCATCAGCTCGAGTCAGCCGAACCTGGAGCTTAAAAATCAATATTTTCGAAGAGTATACAGGAGAGTGTTCGGCTCAAAAGAAATTTAATCAAGTGAGCAGAACCTAACATTCTCCTATAGTAAATTTCACTTGTCAGGTTCGTCCGGGAAAGGTCGGCAAGTTATGAGCCGAACCTGACAACTTCCTGGGACATATTTGGACTCGAAATTGACTTCTATCTCAAGGAAACACGGTCCCGAAAGGATTCTAAAGCCTAACTTTGAGAGTTCTATATAAGAGGACATCCATAGCCTTAAGAAGATATACCATACCTTGGAAGACACAATTCTACCTCTCATACCACAACTTCTACATCAAAACTTAGGGTTTACCCCTTTAGGGGGGACCCATTCTTCTTATAATTGTGAGTATCTAAACCTTTATCGATTGAGGATGAATTCAATGTTCTAGACGTGAAGTCTGATTTGTTAATATAAATTTATTCGAAGTTTTAATTATCATCGTTTGTTTTCATTATTTTTAGGGTTTATGATTTATTAATTAGAATATTTGGAGTGCACGTTAGATTAATCTATTGATCATTCTATTTCTATTATTAAGTTATGAGATAAGTAATCGTCGAATAATTCATACACAAGTGGAAATCGCGAGACCTCGCAGAGGGATTATGTGGAGCAATCGCGAGTGAAGATAACACCAGCAAGTGGACCTTGAGCTAAGAGTTCTAAAAAAGCGGGGGTCTAACAACCACACCAATATTTCGATTAGAAATTTGTATGGACTAACTCAAATATACTTTTAAGAGAATTAACTAGACAGTCAGACTCAATCTTAATAAAAGTATATCAAAGAGTTATATCTCTGTTTCTCGATTCAATACTTACTCAAGCAAATAAAAATCTGCGAGTCTAATTGAATACGAGAGAAATCACTTGAACGGTACCGAAGACCAATGTTCAAGTATCAATCGATTTCAATCAACAACCAAAGGTTGGATTTCCCAATTGATTGATTCAAACGCACAACCAGTGATATTTCAATTATATAACAAAATATAATGCGGAAAAGAAATAACACAGACACCAGAAGTTTTGTTAACGAGGAAACTGCAAATGCGGAAAAACCCCGGGACCTAGTCCAGATTGAACACCACACTGTATTAAGCCGCTACAAACACTAGCCTACTACAAACTAACTTCCGTATGGACTGTATTTGAACCTCAATCAATCTCATACTGATTCAAGGTACAATTGCGCTCCTTACGTCTCTGATCCCAGCAGGATACTACACACTTGATTCCCTTAGCTGATCTCACCCACAATTAAGAGTTGATACGACCCAAAGTTGAAGAATTTAATAAATAATTCTGTATCACACAGAAAAGTCTACGATAATAGATAAATTTGTCTCCCGCAGAAATACCTGCGACTTTTCGTTCCGTCTTTTGATAAATCAAGGTGAACAGGAACCAATTGATAAACCGGACTTATATTTCCGAAGAACAACCTAGTATTATCACTCACCTCACAATAAACTTAATCGACTAGCGAAACAAGTTATTGTGGAATCACAAATGATGATACGAAGGTGTTCGTGATTACTTTTATATCTTGCCTATCGGAGAAATCAATCTCAAGGCAATCCTTACGATTGTACTTAGTACGATAGAAACAACAAGATCAGATCACACAACTACAAGAAAAGTAGTATCGGTCTGGATTCACAATCCCAATGAAGTCTTCAAGTCGTTAACCTATAGGGTCTCGGTAGAAACCTAAGGTTAAAGGAGAATCGACTCTAGCTAATACAACTAGTATCACACAGGAGGTGTGGGGATTAGGTTTCCCAGTTGCTAGAGTTCCCCCTTATATAGTTTTTCAAATCAGGGTTTGCAATCAATGTTGGCTTAATAACAAAGCATTCAATATTCACCGTTAGATGAAAACCTGATTAGATTCAAGATAATATCTTTCAACCATTAGATCGAAACTTAGCTTGTTACACACAAATGAAATGCGTGTTTATCTAGGTTCGTGTAACCGTACCCAGACTTGTACATCTAGTTGGTTCAACAGTAGTTAACCAAATGGTTATCCATATGAGCACATTCATATCAACCATTTTCTTCTTTACCATAACTAGTTCAAATGACTCAAATGAACTAGTTAGAGAGTTGTTCAATTGCTTAGATATTTATGATATACACAATTGAATAAAAAACGATTTGATTCACTCGAATCGACTCATGAACTTTATAGCCACGGTTTGCAAACTTGCATTCCTTAGTTTATATAAGTTTAAGTTCACGAATAATCGTTTTTGAAAATAACCAACTTAAGTACGCGGACTGGTACGTGGAATTAAGTACCCGGAATGAGTTTGTAAATAGTTCACAAACTCTAGCAGACTTTCTCGGGAAGAGAACCTCCGATAGTACGCGGACTGGATTCGCGGACTGGGTTCGCGGATTCTGTTACGGTTTTCCTGATCAACAAAGTACGCATACTTTGGTTCAAGGAATAAGGACTTATACATGTATGAGTTACCTCACAATGTTTATATCCAACCATGGTTGTATAATCTAAACTCTCATTTCAATCATTGAAACATTCTTAGAGGACGTTATATGATTGTTATTCACAAACCATTTTTTGTCAAAGTCATTTTCAAGTGATTGAAACATAACATGACTTTTGTCACTAGGTAAATATGAACATGGCCAAAGCGAAAGCTTACCAACACATATTTCGAGAAATAGATAAGCGAGATAAACTCGACTCGAAATAACAAATGTGTATAATCATAGTCTATATAGCAAAACGACTTTTGTCTCAAGATAGGAGATAGAGTAGATAGACTTTTGAGTGATAGATAAGTTCAAGTCTCCACATACCTTTTAGTCGATGAAGTTCCACCAGTTCCTTGATTAGTTCTTCGTCTTGTATGATGATCGCCATGGAGTTCTTGAGCTCAACTACACTTTCTATCCTAGTCCGAGATTTAGCTAATAGTAGACTAGAAATCAAGACTTATAGTTTTGATCACTAACATTGACAAACATGCTTGAGATAGCAACGCATGCGAGTTTGACCGAGCAGTGCTCTAACAATCTCCCCCTTTGTCAATTTTAGTGAAAAACTATCAATACATATGGAATACAAAATAAATAAATAAACTTTGTAGCTTCTCTTCCACATGCCTGATCTTATTGGTTCTTCAACATTACTCGAAATCTTCGTCACTTCCAAGTACTCCAATGATTCCAAAGGTTGTAAGTTTAGTATCATTGTTGTTGAAAATCCGTAGTCATAACAATGAGAAAACAAGAATTCTCAATCATTGTTATACAGTGTCATAGTATTATTATACATCATCAAAGTTCAATTGTATCACAACTTCGACAACAATACTATGGTGATATCTATCACTCCCCCTTAGTCAATACTCCATCTCACATGGAAACCACTCCCCCTTACATAATGATCCGTAAACCATATGTATTTGTAGTGTGACTACACATTAATTTTCCCCCTTTTTGTCAATATAATTGGCAAAGGTACGAAAACTAGTGGGATCCTAATGAAATTTCCATAGAGACATTTCATGACCAAAAGAAAGCACATATCAACTTTTTAGATGCCATCATATAGCCGAAGCTAAATGTTAGAGCATATCTCGGTCGACCTCGCATGCGTTGCTATCTCAAGCATGTTTGTCAATGTTAGTGATCAAAACTATGAATCTTGATTTCTAGCCTACATAGCTAAGTCTCGGACTAGGATAGAAAAGTGTCCTTATTCCTTGAACCGAAGTTTGCGAACTTTGTTGATCAAGAGAACCGGAATAGTGGCGCGAGCTAAGTCCGCGAACCCAGTCCGCAAACTGGCGGAAGTTCTCGACCCGAGAAAATCTGCTGGAGTTTGTGAACTCCTTCCGGGAACTTAAGTCCGCGAACCCAGTCCGCAAACTTGAGTTGGTTATATCTAAAAATGATTGTTTGTGAACTTATTCATATTAACTAAGGAATGCTAAATGCAAACCGTGGCTATATAGTTCATGAACCGATTCGAGTGAATCAAATCGTTTTTGCTTCAATTGTGTCTTGTGTAGTTACATAACATTTCCTTGCAATTGAACAACTATCTAACTAGTTGATATGAGTCATTTGAACTAGTTATGGTGGAGAAGAACATGGCTGATATGAAAGTTCTCATATGGCTAACCATTGGTTAACTATTTTTGAACCAACAAATGTTCACGTTTGGGTACGGTTACATAAACCCAAAATAGTACATTTCATTTGTGTGTTGTTAGAGCATAGGTCGGTCAACCTCGCATGCGTTGCTATCTCAAACATGTTTGTTAATGTTAGTGATCAAAACTATAAGTCTTGATTTCTAGCCTACATAGCTAAGTCTCGGACTAGGATAGAAAAGTATAGTTGAGCTCAAGGACTTCATGGCGATTCATCATACAATGACGAAGATCTACTCAAGGAACCGTGGAACTTCATCAACAAAAAGTTATGTGGAGACTTGAACTTATCTATCACTCAAAAGTCTATCTCTTCTATCTCCTACTTCTTATGAGACAAAAGTCGTATGCTATATAGACTGGATCATAAACATTTGATATTTCGAGCCGAGTATATCTCGCCTATCTATATCTCGAAATCATGTGTGGGTAAAGCATTTCGCTTTGATCAAGTTTATCTTCACCTAGTGACGAAAGACATGAAAAGTTTCAATTACTTTGAGAATTGCTCTGACGCGAAACGGTCTGTGAATAACGGCTATATAACGTCCTCTGAGAATGTCTCAATGATTGGAATGAGAGTTTAGATTACATAACCATGTATTCCTTAATCCGGAGTTTTGGAACTTTATTGATTGAGAGAAATCGGAGGAATTGGCTTTTCCAAGTCCGCGAACTGATGGAAGTTCTTGTACCGAGAATTTCTGCTGGGATTTTCCAAAAACTCGTCTGCGTGTAAGTCAGCGAACTCAATCCGTGAACCTAGTCTGCGAACTAGCGAAAGTCTCTTTGCCGAGATTTTCTGCTGAGTTTTGAAAACTCCACCGGTTGTCTTAAGTCCGCTAATTTGTTTGTGATCTTAAGTGGTTATGATCTAAAGATGTGCTCTGAACATGAAACTTAAATTACTAACGAATGCTTTATGTAAACCGTGGCTATAAAGTTCATGAGCCGATTCAATCGAATCGAATCATCTTTGTTTCAATTGTGTCATGTGTAGTTACATAAGATCTCATAGCAATTGAACAACTCTTTAACTAGTTTATTTGAGTCAATTGAACTAGTTATGGTGAAGAAGAACAAGGTTGATATGAAATGCTCGTATGGTTAACCTTTTGGGTTATTATGTTGAACCAACATACCCGTACACGTTTGGGCATGGTTTTCACAAACCCAGTAAACGTCTACCCAAGTGTGTGTGACAAGCTAAGTTTTCGATCTAACGGTTGAGAAATATTAGCTTGAATCTAAATCAGGTTTTCATCTAACGGTGAATATGGATTTCTTTGTAACTAAGGCAAAACCCTGATTTGAAGACTATATAAAGGAGACATCTAGCATTGTGCAAAACTAATCCCCACACGTCTGTGTGATACTAGTGCGCTCGCTAGAGTCGATTCTCCTTTAACCTTTGGTTTTCTTCTCTAAAACCAGGTTAACGACTTAAAGACTTCATTGTGATTGTGAAGCCAGACCGATACTACTTTTATCGTAGTTATGTGATCTGATCTTGCATCTTCTATCGTACGAGTACAATCTTTGATTGGCTTCAGATCGTGAGATTTCTCCGATAGGCAAGATAAAGAAGTCACAAACATCTTCGTCTCACTGTTTGTGATTCCTCGACAAACCGCCTGTGTAGTCAGCAAGGATTGTAGAGAGGTGATTGATTAATCTAGGATGTTCTTAGTCAATATAAGACCGGATTATCAATTGGTTCCTGTTCACCTTGATTTCATATCTTAAGACGGAACAAAACCTAGGGTTTATCTGTGGGAGATAGATTTATCCTTTGATAGACTTTTCTGTGTGAGACGGATTTGTTTATTATCAAGTCTGCATTTTTGGGTTGCAGCAACTCTTGGTTGTGGGTGAGATCAGCTAAGGGAATCAAGTGCGCAGTATCCTGCTGGGATCGGAGGTGTAGGAGTACAACTGTACCTTGGATCGGTGAGAGACTGATTTGGGTTTAACTATAGTCCAGTCCGAAGTTAGCTTGGAGTAGGCTAGTGTCTGTAGCGCCTTAATACAGTGTGTACTCAATCTGGACTAGGTCCCAGGATTTTTCTGCATTTTCGGTTTCCTCGTTAACAAAACTTCTGGTTTCTGTGTTATTTCTTTTCCGCATTATATTTTATATAATTGAAATAATACAGGTTATGCGTTCATGATCATCAATTGGAAATCCAACCTTTGGTTGTTGATTGATATTGATTGATCCTTGGACATTGGTCTTTGGTACGTCCAAGTTATTCCTTGTATTTGATAAAGAGTCGCTATTGATTTTAGCTTGAGTAAAAATCAAATCAAGAGAGAGATATTAACTCTTTGAGATACTTTTATCTAGATTGAGTCTGACTGTCTAGTTGATTTTCTAGCAAAGTATTTCGGAGTTAGTCCATAAAGATTGTTAAGTGAAATATTGGGTAGTGTTGTCAGACCCCCGCTTTTTCACTAAATGCATTCATCAAGGAGTTTATAAAGATACAAGATAACCCCTATAATATTCCACAGCCGCACTCCCCACAAAGATTTGGCAATTAAGCACAAGTTCAATTAAGAACTCTCCCCCATAAAATGTCATTCCCGAAAGAACAACAAGAGCGACCTTACTTTCGCAAGAAAAGAAGGATTTCTTTGGACATAACAAATCACATACGAATATGAATTTGAATCCAAAATTACTCAATTAAATTAACCAGAAGAAGACCCATGATTAATTTAATCGGAAAACACAACTAAATTACCACAAGAGTGTGATCAATTAAATTGGTCATGCTCGAAATAAGAGAACTTACGGAGCCGCACAGTGTATACATAAAATATGGATCAGGGAAGATCAATACTGCGGAATAGACAAGGATTCAATCTATTTCCCATCACTATTTGCACAATGACATACTCGTAATCCTCGTAATCAAAAGTTTATCCTATCTTCCATCAATACTTGCATAATGACATAATAGGCTCAAAACTTTTTTCATGTCAAAAGATCATCAATTCTTTTATCAATACATGCATATCGACATATGAAAGACTTAACGTTTGACAAGGTATGGGACAATTATACTTCACGGACGCAAACACACATATCCGATAACATATTGCAATATATAAAACCATAAAGATTAATACTGCAAAAATCATCTTCCAAACAACTTTTTAGAATTTAATCAAAAAAATCTAAAAAAAAGATGAAAACGTTGGACATAGCTATGTGTAATCACAATAATGGCTATTCCAAGGTCTAGTTATTCTTCCTAAAAACACAAGAATAAAATTCTCATAGGAAGATTTGCTAGACAAAATAAAATCAACAAGCTAAAGAACAAGGCCAGACTCTCAAACCATCAAAACCGAACACGAACTGAGATCAAATAGACGTTTCGGAATCCTCACGAGCCTTGAGGTCTTTGAGCTTGTGATTGACAACATCTACTGCTTCTTCAGAGAAGATATCCTTATTGAGAATATCTTTAATATGTGTCTTTATGAGACCAAGGTCAGAAGTAACCTTTTTCAACTCAGTTCTTAACACATCAAGACTCTTCAAAGTATCAACGAGCTGCAGTTTTGCTTCCTCAAAATATTTAAGAAAACCATGAACCACTTCAGCAGAAATCATATCCTCATTCTCAACATCCTGATGTATATAGGCATAGTAACATGAGGTATTAGGATGATCATCTTCTACTAGGGTTCTTTTCTTCCTACCCTTAGACTCGAAACCAATGCCTTTGTCAAGAAACCATTTTGCAAAACCGCTAGAGTTAGAAGAAGACATTCTTGACTGACCGCAAAAAAATCCCAGAGTATGCGTACGAGACTCAAGGGTTTTGGTATTTAAATGGTTTCTTAGGGAAGGTTACTTTTAGGGTTTCTAAAAATTGATTCGTGATAGTAAACGGGTACTCGTACGAACACAATCTTGACCCAACATAAAAGATACACAACCAGTCGTAAATTTACGACAAGACAGAGTTTCTGCTATGTGAAACATATCACAAGGTTTTTGGATCAATAAATGTTATATGTCAGTAGAGAAACAGTATTAGAGCACAAAAGTAGCAAGTAACATGGTTGCAACTAAAACTTCTTCGAAAAAGAGAAAGCAAAACGAAGAATCACATTAGACACAGTTAATACTTTAGGAAAAGTTGTTTGCAGTCAATAGTTGAGTCATAAACGATAAGAAGACAACCCAACTAAACATAAAATAATTTTGACAGAAGTATACCCTATTATTAACACGACTTACCCAACAGGATTTTTATGAGTAAGTTCTCAACCCTTGCGATTAATTAGCACAAGAATGAGCTTTCATCTCATTAGATGAACGAAGTTCATGGTTGAGTTTCATATTCCTTTCAAGTCTAGGAAAAAATCTCTTTTGATGTGAAAAATTATCATAAAACTTATTGTCATCAAAATATGAGACATAGTTTGAGTTCTTACCAGAAGAATTTTGACTTGAGGAGGATGACAACCTGTTGACAATTTCTTTATAGCCTTCAATTATCTCCTTCAGGTTATTTCTCATATCATCAATTTTTCTTCTCTCTCATGGGATTTCGTTCACATCAAAGGTAATGTTATTTCCATAGGAAACGACTTGATCTTTCCTTAGACGATTTTTGTTAAGACATTTGTTCTTCTTTTGAGCATTTGAGGAACTCATTGAACTGACTCTCCTGGTAGAAAACACAACGTAAGTACTAAAACCAATTGGTTTAGACATACGAATGTCAGTTACACCTTTGAGAATTAAGTCTAAGGTGTGTTGAAGTTGAACAATGAAATTGTTATTCAACCTAGAGTTTCTTTTTAGCTTAACAGGCCCTTTTGAATCACAAAAGAGACATACTTTTTGATCATGAGGATGATTAGAAGGTTTTGTCTTAACATCATCGTTTGAAGTTTTCTTTCTTCCACTTGATGTGCAACATCCTTGATTGATGGAGATTTCAGGCACATCCTTTTTAATAGGAAGGGATTCCGATTTTACTTCTAAACCTGGAGCTTTGGTTTCAATAGAAGTAGATGGTATTGAGGACTTTTTGACACGACCTTGAATAGAGAGTTTATTCAAGCAATGTTCAATTTCCAAAACATCCTTATCAAGACTTGCCTTAAGTAGGATACATGAAGACTGATCTTCAACGTTTTTGGAATTGCAGTTTCTAACTACACCAAGAAGGACATTTACATGGTTTTTCAACCGACTAAATCTATCATCTTGGATTCTAACAAGATTTAGAATCAGTTGACTCTCTTCATCTATTTCCCTTTCATTAAAGGAGATATACTCTTTTGAAGGATAATCGGAACAACACATGTCAGTGTTTGTCTGTCTCATCAGAACACTAGCTTCGTCTATATTTGAGATTGAAGAATCTTTCTCTTTAATAGATATAGTAGAGACAGAACTTTTATTTCTGGTGAAGCGTTTATCAGAGATAACACTCTTGTCCATAGAGTCAGATCGCTACAAACACAGACTTATAAGGTCCTTAAACGTGTTTGCCTTCTCTCATACCAATTGAAAAAGCGGGGGTCTAACAACCACACCCAATATTTTGATTAGAAATCTGTATGGACTAACTTCAATATACTTTTAAGAGAATCAACTAGACAGTCAGACTCAATCTTAATAAAAATATATCAAAGAGTTATATCTCTCTTTCTCGATTCAATACTTACTCAAGCAAATATAAATCTGCGAGTATAATTGAATACGAGAGAAATCACTTGAATGGTACCAAAGACCAATGTTCAAGTATCAATCAATTTCAATCAACAACCAAAGGTTGGATTTCCCAATTGATTGATTCAAACGCACAACCTGTGATATTTCAATTATATAACAAAATATAATGCGGAAAATAAATAACACAGACAACAGAAGTTTTGTTAATGAGGAAACCGTAAATGCAGAAAAACCACGGGACCTAGTCTAGATTGAACATCACACTGTATTAAGCCTCTACAGACACTAGCCTACTACAAACTAACTTCGGTCTGGACTGTAGTTGAACCCCAATCAATCTCACACTGATTCAAGGTACAGTTGCGCTCCTTACGTCTCTGATCCCAGCAGGATACTACGCACTTGATTCTCTTAGCTGATCTCACCCACAACTAAGAGTTTCTACGACCCAAAGTCGAAGATTTTAATAAACAAATTTGTATCACACAGAAAAGTCTACGGTAATAGATAAATCTGTCTCCCACAGAAATACCTACGAGTTTTTGTTCCGTTTTTTGATAAATCGAGGTGAACAGAAACCAATTGATAAACCGGACTTATATTCCCGAAGAACAGCCTAGTATTATCAATAACCTCACAATAAACTTAATCGACTAGCGGAATAAGTTATTGTGGAATCACAAACGATGAGACGAAGGTGTTTGTAATTACTTTTTTATCTTGCCTATCGGAGAAATCAATATCAAGCCAATCCTTACGATTGTACTTAGTACGATAGAAACAACAAGATCAGATCACATAATTACAAGAAAGTAGTATCGTTCAGGCTTCACAATCCCAATGAAGTCTTCAAGTCGTTAACCTACAGGGTCTCGGTAGAAACCTAAGGTTAAAGGAGAATCGACTCCAGATAATACAACTAGTATCACACAAGAGGTGTGGGGATTAAGTTTCCCAGTTGCTAGAGTTCTCCCTTATATAGTCTTTCAAATCAGGGTTTGCAATCAATGTTAGCTTAGTAACAAAGCATTTGATATTCACTGTTAGATGAAAACCTGATTAGATTCAAGGTAATATCTTTCAACCGTTAGATCGAAACTTAGATTGTTACACACAAATGAAATGCACGTTTACCTAGGTTCGTGTAACCGTACCCAAACTTGTACATCTAGTTGGTTCAACAGTAGTTAACCAAATGGTTAGCCATATGAGCACTTTCATATCAACCATATTCTTCTTTAACATAACTAGTTCAAATGACTCAAATGAACTAGTTAGAGAGTTGTTCAATTGCTTAGATCTTTATAATAGACACAATTGAAACAAAAAATGATTTGATTCACTTGAATCGATTCATGAACTTTATAGCCACGGTTTGCAAACTTGCATTCCTTAGTTTATATAAGTTTAAGTTCATGAATAATCGTTTTTAGAAAATAACCAACTTAATTACGCGGACTTAAGTACCCGGAATGAGTTTGTAAAAAGTTCACAAACTCCAGCAGATTTTCTCGGGAAGAGAACCTCTGACATTACGCGGACTGGGTACGCGGACTGGGTTCGCGGACTCTGTTCCGGTTTTCCTGATCAACAAAGTACGCATACTTTGGTTCAAGGAATAAGGACTTGTACATGTATGAGTTACCTCACAATGTTTATATCCAACCATGGTTATATAATCTAAACTCTCATTTCAATCATTACACATTCTTAGAGGACGTTATATGATTGTTATTCACAAACCATTTTTTGTCAAAGCCATTTTCAAGTGATTGAAACAATACATGACTTTCGTCACTAGGTAAAGATGAACTTGGTCAAAGCGAAATCTTACCAACACATATTTAGAGAAATAGATAAGCGAGATAAACTCGGATCTAAATTGCAAATGTGTATAATCATAGTCTATATAGCAAAACGACTTTTGTCTTAAGATAGGAGATGGAGTAGATATACTTTTGAGTGATAGATAATCTCAAGTCTCCACATACCTTTTAGTCGATGAAGTTCCACCAGTTCCTTGAGTAGTTCTTCGTCTTGTATGATGATCGCCATGGAGTTCTTGATCTCAACTACACTTTCTATCCTAGTCCGAGACTTAGCTAATAGTAGATTAGAAATCAAGACTTATAGTTTTGATCACTAACATTGACAAACATGCTTGAGATAGCAACGCATGCGAGTTCGACCGAGCAGTGCTCTAACAAGTTCAACTACTGATATCAACCTAATTCACAAAGTCTAAAGCGTTCGATTGGATTACACCTTGAGTGGGCTACTACTTGGTGGTTCGGTTCAATGGAATCTGATATTGGATAGTTTCTTTATCCGTGGTATAAGGAGTTTTGGGTATAGCACTAAGCTAGCTATTATTTTAAGGTTGGTGATGAATGATTCTAACGAAATATGGATAAGTATTATAATCCAGTTAACGTTTGGTAACAGCGAAGGATTCCTTGATCATCTTTCTTTTATTTGTTATTCTTTTAAACCAACCCCCCTTTGTTTTATCTTATTTTGATATCTAAATAACCTATCAATTACACACTCTCTGTGGGAATGATCCTTACTACCGCTATATTACCAGTTAATTAGTGAGAAATATCTCGATTAATTTGTTGTGGTTACGACACGCATCAAATTTTGGCACCGCTGTCGGGGAGCGATTGTTAATTGATTTGCTATTTGTTTAGCTTGTTTTTGTCTTTAGATTTTCTCTTTTGTTCTTGTGAGTCGTCATGTTTCCTTACGCAAATAACATGTACGGAGTACAAGATCACACATACAACAGTGGTAATCAATATGGTTTTCAATCTCATTCATATGACAACTACCAACCATCCTATGGGTATAATCAAAATCAATTTTTTGGCTATGATAAATATCCCTCGGAACCTTACGGATATTCTCATACATGTCAACAACCTTATGACGGGCATGTAAGTGAACAATCACGAGGATGGAAGGATAGTTATACTTCTAATCAGTTGTTTTCTTGTAATGTAAAGATGACAGAGAGTTTGGAACTAAAAACTGATACTGAATCAAGATATACTCCTCTTTACCGTGTTTTTCCTTCACTTAAAGAAGAGATAATGTCTAGAAACTTTATTGAGCATAATGGTGGAAAACGTGTTAATGTCAGAAAACTTTTTAAGCAACATGAGCAGCTAGAAAAAGCCGGTGCATCACAAAAGACTCTTGATGAAATTAACAAGGTCATAGATTTGGAACTTGAACGTCATTTCGATATGAAAGATTATGAGGAAGATTCTGATGATGAGCAACCTTTTGAAATTTCTTGCAATAATAGTAATGTTATTCCAACTCCGGATCATAATAACGATCATTCGCCTATTCAAAAGGAGGAGAGCGGATATGACGTAACCGTTGTTATCAATGGTGTAACGTACGTAAGTGAAGATTTTAGGATTTGCACCAATGAACTAGACTTTCTGGGAGAGGATTCTGATTCCGACGAGGTTGTTGAAGAGATTGAGATTGAGAAAGAAACCAAATTGATTAAAGTCGTGGAAGACCCAATTGAACTTGCCAAGGATTATAATGATGCTAAGATTACGGTTGAAGCAGACGAAGAATGGCTAAATAACATAGAGGACCATGATACAAACGAGGTAAATAATTCATTGCAATTCTTTAAGAATGATGAGGATCCCGTAATAAAAGAGATTGTGGAAGGTTTGTCTAATCCTTTGCATATTTCTAAATATTTTTATCCACATCGCTTAGGATTGGAGTTGTGTGCTTCCAAAGTTTTAACGGATTATTTTGCTTCTAAGTATCCGCCACTTGATATGTTTGATTCTAGCGTTGTACAGGTTCACCAAGCTGAGGAACCTAACGAAATTCCCTTATTTTATGTTCTCTATCCACTTTCGAGTGTAGAAAGGACTAAGTATGGAGGAAACTTCCAAGCAATAATTATTTGATTATTCATATCTTGTGCTAACAATTGTTTGAAGTTGTTACTAGAATTGCAGACTGTTGTCTGGGAGGACTACCAGATTTTTAGATTATTGGTGTACGGATGATAACCAACGGGTTAGGCTGAGGACGTTAAACTAAGCGCTGAATGGGAGGCAACCCATTGGTTTTATATTTTCTATCATTTTGTTATTAATTTTATTCTTTTGCATATCATATTAGGATTTCCCATTTGATTTTACTTAGGATGAGTCAATTACATTGAGGATAATGTAAAATTTAAGTGTGGGGGAGTGTTTAGATATTTTGCATATAGAGTTTTTAAAAGATTTTGCATAAAAAAACCTTCAAATTGTAGAGATTTTAGAGTCACTAGCTAGCATACTTCTAGGTATTTTACATAGAGAATATTGGCCGACATAACTGAACTTGGAAGTGTTAGAGAACTACATTCAGATGTCTTGCTTGTTAGAGTGTTAAATAATGGATTTAATCATGTCGGTGATGCAAATGAGGTGCAGAGGGAAATGCATTATTAGAGTTGCTGATCAATACTATTTTCATATCAACTGAGGCACCAGACCAAATTTTCTTTATAGCTGACTAAAGAGCTTTCTTTTGAGTGTGTGTCACCGTACGTTAAGTTCGGGTAGAATGGTGAGCTACCCAACCTCCCACCAATAGAAGCACTACTCTTTGATCTCTTGAGTGTTAATTCTGTCAATCATGAGGGTGACGTCTATAGATGAAAACCACCTTCTTGTAGTTTGATTTGCAGTTAGCACGATTCTCTCTCCCGCCAACAACAGATCCATGGAAACACCATCATCATCAACAAGTAAAGCGACATCAAAATCTACAAGGAAAGTTGAAGACGTCTGAGGTTTACAAGCAACAATATAAAGAAGAACAAGTTTCATATCCAAGTAAAAGCAACCTACAATGAGCCTATTTTTATATACATGTTGAAGACTTACACATAAGGGGAGGAATTCCATATCCAAGTTGCAGACTTATTTACAAGAGCGAAGAAAATCAAAAGATGAGAATTATTGATGTTTATGATACGAAGCCGGTATAAATTGTGAAGAATCAAGCAGTAAAGTACTTCACCATGGATTTTCATTGTTATTTTTGTATTATTTTTCTTGTCTTAAAAAAAGCGACGAGAAAAATTTGTTATTTTGTTTTTATTTATTTTTTAAGGCCATGGGGAAGAAAAATATATAAAGAATTTTTAAGCAACAAGGAAATTGAGGAAAAGAGTTACAAATTGTCAAAGGGTCTACGAAGTTCAAGAGTTTATTATTGATGGTTTTTCAAATAGTGATTGTAGTAGTGGTAAAAACTGGGTCTTTTCAGACTTGTGAAGGTAACAAAATTTCTAGATTTAAATAAAATTTAGGAAAATAGCAAACTGACGTAAAATTTTATGGAGAAATAGGGGTTAAGATTCCACCAATCAACAATACTTATGTGATCTAATATTTTTTTACTATGCAATTTAAATAATTGGGTTGATTCTAAATATTGCCAAGAGCATATTTTCCAAAATATCAAATGTTAATCACAAGTATAATGCATCAAGAGTCTAAAACTAAGCATGCATTATCAAGAGAAAACACAGTTGATTAATAAAAACCATTTAAATCATTTTTATCAATGCAATTAATCATATAAAAATATTGCATAAATTAATAAAATAGAGATTACCACATAATTATTGTGAGAGTGGCTTCCTCTGTCACCCCTGGGATTGGGTTTAGCTCCTCATCTCAAAAACACACTCACAAGATGTATTCATGGCTAAATAAGTGTTTTTATTGATGAAAATAATTGATAATTGAAGTTTGTAACGCTGTTATACTGTTGCAGCGTCACTGTTACAAAGGGGTAGTGCTGAAAATAATCGATACAACACGAGTGCTGTATAACAACGACACAGAGAGTTCGCTGTTTGCACTGTTGAAGAACGACACTTCGGTACTGCTGTAATGAAGAACACGGGATACTGTTGTTTAAGACTGTTAAAGAACGACTGACTCTGAGAGTCTGTTCTTCGTGTTCTTCAGGCGTGTTAATGGCAGCAGCAGCAGCAGGTAACTTCTCTGCAACTCCTCCTGCGCCTCTCTGCTCGCCTCCAAACCTCCCCTAACTCTCTCCTAAAACTTTCTAACCCTTCTATGACAAAAACCCAACTATATATAGCCTTCAGATTCCCTAGAAACTCGATCAAATTCGAGAATAAATCTCTTATTCTTCACTGCAGTTTGAACAATAATTCCATCTGTCGATCTTTGTATGCGTCTGTTAGCTATTCTATTGCTCCCAAAATCTTCTCTGACTTGAACTCGACTAAATACATGGTTTTCCAGCGTAGAAAATCCCCCACAAATCTCTCACCAATCTTTGAAAGTGAACAGCAACACACTTATCCTGTTTGAACTTTGATTACTTCTCCCGGCCATTCCAGCCCAATTGGTTGGGTCCAATTGATTGTATCAGGCCTGTTTAGTCATGCAGAGTCCATACGTACCAAATACAGCAATTGAATCTCCTAAAATCACGTCCAAAATTCGATCTTCAAATCTGCCAGACGCTGCATAGTCTTTTCCCGCCAAAATCTTGAGTTTGAAAATTGAGAAAGGATGCCCCCTATCCTCTGATGGGGTGCGAATAGCAAGTGGGGCTGAAATAAAATTGTTGGGTGGAAATAACCAAAACTTGGGTGCCTTTAGTGATTTTTCTGGGATGTTTTCCGCACTTTTTCGGGGTTCCTCCGGGATATTCCTGTGGTACTTCCGGTACAATTCTGGGGCGCTTCCGGTACATTATCAACGGAGGTCCAAATGCCGCATTTTTAGCCAATTTCGCCACAAAGCTTATTTTTCCAAACACACCTACGAATAAATAAAATAACCAAATAAGTACGATATCGAGCACTAACAATATATACAAATGAGCTATATTAGACACATAAATGCGTCTATCAAATACCCCCAAACTTATTATTTGCTATTCCTCGAGCAAATCTAATCTAAAATAAAATGACTACACTTAGCACGTGCAGTAAGCCGTTAAACCACTAGGTGGCCCTAGTGGCGTAGTGTTGTCTCCGGGGGGTTTACCAGAGGTGTACCCACAAAACCTTAATACTCCAGAGCTTAGCTATCTACGCAGAACCTTGGAAGGCACTAAAGAATCTCCCTGGTTGGCATACTTATTGACTACAGGAAGAAGTACCCTGATGCGAAATTCCAATTGCTGTACACGAGTTTGCACTCAAGCATACTAAAATTCATATAAAGTGACAGAGCTCTACTCAGATAGTTGCACTATGGACATCATATTCGGAGTCAAAACTAATCACATGGATAGATCAAGAAGATGGATATAGAAAAACATATATGGTTTTGATGTTTACTAAGTGAACGGCGTTTCCCATATCTGTCTGAAGGCCTCCGCTAAAATGAACCTATCCTAATGGATTGAGATACTAGTCTGACTAATATCAACACACTGGCATATACAAGGGTACCAATGGTCGATAACCTAACTCTAGGTCAACACAACTGGCATATACAAGGGTACCAGTGGTCGACTTTATTGAATTTATTCCTTTTGGTCAAATGGTCTGGTCTCAATTTCTTTCTTTTTTTTTTTTTTTTTTTT